>NC_039366.1:71839528-71841259 GCF_003573695.1 Papaver somniferum | reverse complement strand
GTAATTCAAAATAAAGTAGTAATACAACCCATTCTTTTCTTTGGCTTGAAAATCATATGTGCAAGTAACAATGATATTCCTAAATAAGATTAACATAAAACCAATCGAGGTTCAATTCAGAATGTGTGGTAGTGGGAATCATTTCAGCAAAATTATGTTATAGCTCAAGACAATAAAGACAAAGAAATCCCATGAAATACTGGCGAAGGGTTGAAACAAACAAGAGCATCACATGAATGTTAAAACATAAATCCTGGAAGTTGCAGTTTCACCGTCTACAAATCAAAAGTATGTACGAGATTCATTAGGCGACGAAATTCAACAAACTATGGCTCATTGGAAAGCTGAGAAGTTCCCCTTTCATAAAAAAAAATATAATAAAATACAGTAAGGTTTACATCTTTGTCGGAAACACTCAACAAAACAGGACAAGAGCCACTTTTCTTTTCAGAAAATTGCAGTTTCATAGTTTACGATCAAAATTTCGTCCAAAATTGATTAAGCAATGGAATTAAGAAATTTTGATCTCATTAGAAATATGAGAAAGCTATCTTCAATATAAAAATGATAACCAAAGGAAATGTGGTATATAGCTGAGTCGAAAAGTCTCAGATACACGGAACAGGGACAAACATTTTCAGAAAAAATCATATTTGAGAGTCTCCAATCAAAAACTGATACATAATTCGTTAGGTGGTGGAATTTGACAAATTTTGCCTCGTTCAAAAGCTGAGAAGTTCCTCTATTGTATAAAAATTATAAGAAAATACAATAAGGTTCACAACTATGCCGACAGTACTCATCAAAATAAAACAGAAGTAATGTTTTTCAGAAAACTACAGCTTCGTTAGTTGATGATCAAAAATTCGTACAAAATTCATAAAGTAATAGAATTCAGTATATTTGGTCTCGTTGGAAAGCTAAGAGACTCCTTTTTAACATAAAAATAAGAAGAAAGAACGACAAGGTCTATTTCTGGGTCGAAACTCACGTGAAAAAACAGGGCAGTAAAACTTCTTCAGAAAATTTCAGTTGTAACAGTCGTTACTTGAAAATTCATACCGACTTCGTTACAAAACGAAACTCCGCAAATTTGGTATTGTTGGAAATATAGGAAACCCCTCTTCAACATAAAATTGGAAAGGAAAGTAATAAGGTACGTAGATATTTTAAAAAGTCAAATAAAACATGGAAGGAACACTTATAGTTTCGATTTTGAAGGGGTTAATTCAACAATACGGAGGACTTGTTTAATTTCACAATCATGATTCATAATATCACAAATGAAGGGAAATTAAAAATACCCAATTAATGGAAATACAAGAATTTGGAATTAACATGAAGAATAAAACCAATTCAAGTTGCATTGCATGTTTGCAAAACATAGTTTATTAAGTCAATTTTACAAACACGTGATATGCTACTTTGGAAACTAAACTACAACACTTGATTTTTAAGAGAAGAATCTTCCAAAGTTCATAAAACAAGACATCATCATAAAACCCACTTAACAATAACAAGCATTATCAGACATAAATCACCCCCTCGGCAGATTCAAGTAAGGTTACTAAGAAAAATTGAAATTATCATAGTGCAAAATGGTAAATCATGAGACCAAGATGATTACCAAATACCCATTTAGTGACATTCAAAAATTATACAAACTAGGAGGAATCCACCAAATCAGTTTGATTAATACAAGTAAAACAAGAAGTTCAAGGGAAAGAAAAA
>NC_039366.1:71839313-71839518 GCF_003573695.1 Papaver somniferum | reverse complement strand
TCGAGCGCCAAAATATATACAAATAAAATTCCAAAAGCTTAAAGCATCCATAGAGCATAAAACTAGAATCTGAAATTCATAAGTAAATGTAAAGCATTTTTTCACAAACATTTGTAAGCTTCCATTCATTTAAATTCAGATAAAATTACTGTACTCATTACAAAGGCCAGTGCCAACGTCAGGGTAGTTCTGGTTACCAGCCATC
>NC_039366.1:71709659-71839303 GCF_003573695.1 Papaver somniferum | reverse complement strand
TGCAAAATGGTAAATCATGAGACCAAGATGATTACCAAATACCCATTTAGTGACATTCAAAAATTATACAAACTAGGAGGAATCCACCAAATCAGTTTGATTAATACAAGTAAAACAAGAAGTTCAAGGGAAAGAAAAACCCCCTAACTTGAAACGAAAAACTACATAAACCATTGAGAATCCGAGCTCCAAGTTTCGTGTGACCAAAAGAAAATTTCTGAAACATCAAACCAAACACATTTCGTACTTAACCACAACTGAAATTGGTTTGTGAAGAAAAGAAAAGTGGAAGAAAACCTTACCTTGACTCAAGATAGCAATCCAAATAACAATCTCACAAATGGGTTTAATTGAGTTTTCTTAAAACCGCAAACTCCTTCCTTTAATTTCTGGTTTCTCAAGGAGATGAAGAAGTGGGAGAACATTAGAAAGAGAGACGGAAAGAACAAAGGGAAAAAGGTGTTAAAATTTGTTTTTCTAGAGATGACAGAATCGCCCTTGTCACTACCTCTTGTGACACATACCCATCTAGATGTCATCTAGTCAATATAAGTCTCAGTCAACTCCATGGAAACACTAAATTGACTACTCTTTGTATATGCGGTGGGAAAAATTGGTTCATAACACGCTACTTAAAGACTAAGGCACTCACCCATCATTCCATATGCAAGTCACAAAAATGCTAAGATTGGTGCACTGGATCCCAGCATCACACGAACGGGTTGGGCTCAAGCCCATAACCCAAATTAAATTTCACTGTCTATGTTACACCATTACCCACACAAAAAAATTCGTCCTCGAAAATCAAACAAAGATTAATAGCTACGAAGATTACCTCCATACGGCTCTTGATACTACTCTTATATCTAAATTTCATTTCCCAAGTTGCCTATTCCAGTTGGACTACTAGGATTATGTTCCGAGATTATAACCAAGTGTGGAGAAAATGAAAAGTTTATACAAAATAAAAGAATACCATGTAAAATTACGAAGATTCCATCGTGCTAAAAAGCTAAACTGAAATTCAGTTTTGCTTAGAATGATGCAAACCACACCGATCGACAAAAGCCCAAGGAAAATTTCCAACAGCCGGTTAAGGAAAGTTTACTCCTACTTGTCGAGAGTATTCGAAGACAGAAATATCCAACCAAATGCTTAACAAATAAAATGTAGAGGAATATGGAAAACGTTGGGATGATCGAAAAAGTACCTTTAGACAAAATGTAAATCTAGCGCTTATAAACCATAAACCAAAACATTTCCCTCATGAAAATGGAAGTCAAAGATCAGACTCTTGTGGAAGAACATAATGTTAAGCAAATAGGATCAAAAACAAATCCAATTTATTTAGAAAAAAAATGAAGTTTATGAAATCATCAGCCTAAAATCGAGCACAAATGAAATTTTGTTCTAAAGTCAATTTCGAAAAACACACGGATGATCATGTTCGGGACTAACAAGTTTCAAATATCCATTTTATTCCCAAGTAAATAAAACCACAGACCTTAAAGAAAGCGTGATTAAACGTGATTCGTTGGCAGGTGTGGAGATTGATATATCAAGAGGAAGAAATCCCCTACCTGTGAAACATAGATGATGAAAAGACGATTCCAACTCCTCAACTGAATCACACACTGTTCCTCACTCCAGGTTTGTTGCGACGCACTTTGTTACTAAAACCTTTCATCTTTCTAGCTGATGTAGTTCCCGAAATTCCAATTCCAAAGACAAGGACACTCACTATAATCATACACTATAATTAGCAACACTTGATAAATTATGAGTCTAAGACTCCCAACAAGCTATATATATATATATCATGGCTTTGAACTTTTTAACCCAACCCCAAAGCAACAGAAACTTGATAAAACAAACCATCTCGCAATAAATTTAACGCTCCAATCATCAAATATGAAAGAAAATCGATCAAGTACACGGCACCGGAAAACAAGTA
This sequence comes from Papaver somniferum, assembly GCF_003573695.1. Lineage (NCBI taxonomy): Eukaryota > Viridiplantae > Streptophyta > Magnoliopsida > Ranunculales > Papaveraceae > Papaver > Papaver somniferum. The sequence goes on along the minus strand of NC_039366.1, from coordinate 71,837,349 downwards.
AGTTCAAAACTCACAGTTCCATGTGAATCAGAACTGCTCTGATACCAACTGTAACGGACAGGTAGTCTTTTTTCCTTCTAACGAATTGGATTTCAACCCGTCCAGCAAGGGCCAAACCCCCGCTCGTCACTCAGAAGTATAAAACGATACATAAAAGTAAATGATTTTACGCAAAAGTAACGTATAATGTATCGAAAAGTATAATTTTATACAGTGGCAGTTAAGCATATGAAACAAAGATACTCAAATGATGGAGAACGATATGTATTTCCTTGTACGTATGTCTTCACAACAAAATCGAAGTTCCATAGTACTAAGTCTTTCGTTAGTTGAAATTTAGCAATTTCTTAAGGTAAAAATTTGAAGAAGTAGTAATACACAAAACACGACTTGTGGAATCAGCAAAATTCGACATCAGAAAATGTTCCAAACAGATAGACATATACACAACAAATATGAACTGAATACTTTGAAGCAAACTGATCACCATTCCAAAACACTTCCAATACCCTCTTGTTATTATGCCATGATATATACATATATATATATAAGGACGACAAAGTAAATACCAACTTTGCGTCTTTAGCTTCGCTGCCGCAAGCTTCTTGTAGCTTGTTGCTCCATAATGAATCCTGATTCTGTGGGAAAACAAACAAAACGGGATGATCCCACAGCCCAGTAGGAGATATAACGATAATCGAGCGCCAAAATATATACAAATAAAATTCCAAAAGCTTAAAGCATCCATAGAGCATAAAACTAGAATCTGAAATTCATAAGTAAATGTAAAGCATTTTTTCACAAACATTTGTAAGCTTCCATTCATTTAAATTCAGATAAAATTACTGTACTCATTACAAAGGCCAGTGCCAACGTCAGGGTAGTTCTGGTTACCAGCCATCATTGCCGCAACAATCTTCCGGGTAGCCACCGAGGTGGTGGGGTGCCCCAGTGGGCCTAACGGTCCTAAAGTAGAGACCACTAGTTTTCAAGTCCAGTTGTCACAGGGGAAACATCAAACCAAGTCCTGAAGAACCTCGTAAATCAATAACTGAAAACTTACTCAAATATAAGCATTGGCATCATTCGCAAATAGGTTCTTACCGAGTCACGATAACATCCGAACAATACGCAAAGAAACGAGTAAGCTCAGTAAAGCTTTCATTGCAAAATTCACAAATCATGAAAGATTCTCATATTATTAAAAGGTAACAGAAACTAACCTATCCTTGGCTGCCGAGAGGAATAAGAAGAGAAAGTAATTCAAAATAAAGTAGTAATACAACCCATTCTTTTCTTTGGCTTGAAAATCATATGTGCAAGTAACAATGATATTCCTAAATAAGATTAACATAAAACCAATCGAGGTTCAATTCAGAATGTGTGGTGGTGGGAATCATTTCAGCAAAATTATGTTATAGCTCAAGACAATAAATACAAAGAAATCCCATGAAATACTGGTGAAGAGTTGAAACAAACAAGAGCATCACATGAATGTTAAAACATAAATACTGGAAGTTGCAGTTTCACCGTCTACAAATCAAAAGTATGTACGAGATTCATTAGGCGACGAAATTCAACAAACTATGGCTCGTTGGAAAGCTGAGAAGTTCCCCTTTCATAAAAAAAATATAATAAAATACAGTAAGGATTACATCTTTGTCGGAAACACTCAACAAAACAGGACAAGAGCCACTTTTTTTTTAGAAAATTGCAGTTTCATAGTTTACGATCAAAATTTCGTCCAAAATTGATTAAGCAATGGAATTAAGAAAGTTTGATCTTATTAGAAAGATGAGAAAGCTATCTTCAACATAAAAATGATAACCAAAGGAAATGTGGCATATAGCTGAGTCGAAAAGTCTCAGATAAACGGAACATGGACAAACATTTTCAGAAAAATCATATTTGAGAGTCTCCAATCAAAAACTGATACATAATTCGTTAGGTGGTGGAATTCGAAAAATTTGGCATTGTTTAAAAGCTGAGAAGTTCCTCTATTATATAAAAATTATAAGAAAATACAGTAAGGTCCACAACTCTGCCGAAAGTACTCATCAAAACAAAACAGAAGTAATGTTTTTCAGAAAACTACAGCTTCGTTAGTTGATGTTCAAAAATTCGTACAAAATTCATAAAGTAATGGAATTCAGCAAATTCGGTCTCGTTGGAAAGCTAAGAGACTCCTCTTTAACATAAAAATAAGAATCAATAACGAAAAGGTTTTTTCTGGGTCGAAACTAACGTGAAAAAACAGGACAGTAAAACTTCTTCAGAAAATTTCAGTTATAACAGTCGTTACTTGAAAATTCATACCGACTTCGTTACAAAACGAAATTCCGCAAATTTGGTATTGTTGGAAATCTAGGAAACCCCTCTTCAACATAAAATTGGAAAGGAAAGTAATAAGGTATATAGATATTTCAAAAAGTCAAATAAAACATGGAATGAACACTTATAGTTTCAGTTTTGAAGGGGTTAATTCAACAATACGGAGGACTTGTTTAATTTCACAATCATGATTCATAATATCACAACAAAAGGGAAATTCTAAATACCCATTTAATGGAAATACAAGAATTTGGAATTAACATGAAGAATAAAACCAATTCAAGTTGCATTGCATGTTTCCAAAACATAGTTTATTAAGTCAATTTTACAAACAGGTGATATGCTACTTTGGAAACTAAACTACAACACTTGATTTTTAAGAGAAGAATCTTCCAAAGTTCATAAAACAAGACATCATAATAAAACCCACTTAACAATAACAAGCATTATCAGACATAAATCACCCCCTCGGCAGATTCAAGTAAGGTTACTAAGAAAAATTGAAATTATCATAATGCAAAATGGTAAATCATGAGACCAAGATGATTACCAAATACCCATTTAGTGACATTCAAAAATTATACAAACTAGGAGGAATCCACCAAATCAGTTTGATTAATACAAGTAAAACAAGAAGTTCAAGGGAAAGAAAAAACCCCCTACCTTGAAACGAAAAACTACATAAACCATTGAGAATCCGAGATCCAAGTTTCGTGTGACCAAAAGAAAATTTCTGAAACATCAAACCAAACACATTTCATACTTAACCACAACTGAAATTGGTTTGTGAAGAAAAGAAAAGTGGAAGAAAACCTTACCTTGACTCAAGATAGCAATCCAAATAACAATCTCACAAATGGGTTTACTTGATTTTTCTTAAAAACGCAAAATCCTTCCTTTAATTTCTGGTTTCTCAAGGAGATGAAGAAGTGGGAGAACAATAGAAAGAGAGACGGAAAGAACAAAGGGACAAGGGGTTAAAATTTGTTTCTCTAGAGATGACAGAATCGCCCTTGTCACTACCTCTTGTGACACATACCCATCTAGATGTCATCTAGTCAATATAAGTCTCAGTCAACTCCATGGCAACACTAAATTGACTGTTCTTTGTATATGGGGTTGGACAAATTGGTTCATAACACGCTACTTAAAGACTAAGGCACTCACCCATCATTCCACATGCAAGTCACAAAAATGCTAAGATTGGTGCACTGGATCCCAGCGTCACACGAACGGGTTGGGCTCAAGCCCATAACCCAAACTAAATATCACTGTGTATGTTACACGCCCTAGCTTGTCGGCCCCACTTCCCATTGACCAATCAGGTCGCCCTAAAGGCGCCACACTCTCGCCAGAAGTGTGGTCGCACCTTTTGTTTGGCCGACCCCCTTTTGTGGCCAATCACGTTACTCCAAATTTTCCACCATACATTAAAGGCCAAACGCACCTTGACAACACGCCATGCAACTTCGCAACATGCCAACTTCGTGGCAACTGCCATAAATAGCCATCCACGGAAATTTCTACTCGTGTGGCCGTTTCCACACTATGTCCTTGCCACACTTACTTTGGCATAGCCATAGCGTCATTTGCACAAAAGTAACGTCATGCCGCAGCCGCACGCCACGTGCGCTTAGGGTTTCAACAAACCCTAATTTGAGCAAATTGCTACCAAAGACAATAACGTTCCCAGAGCAACGGGATTGGCTTGGCAACAAAGCCAATGTGTCCAGGCCACATGTGGGTCCGACTCCATGACGCTTTGTCCAAGCCAAACCCTCCCAACGGCGCCAAGACTTGTCCAGGCCAAATCCTCCCAACGGCGCCAAGACTTGTCCAGGCCAAATCCTTCCAACGGCGCCAAGACTTGTCCATGCCAAATCCTCCCAATGGCGCCACGACTTGTCCACGACAAATCCTTCCACGACGCCAAACCCTAACTTTGGCTGCGAAGCCAAATTTTAGCTTTGGCCATACCGCAACATCACTGGCATACCACTATGTCGCGGCTACTAGCACACCGCTATGCCGCCATGCCATGGCTACGCCATCGGCATGCCATTAGCATGTGGCCATAATAAATGGCCATCCTTCTTCATGAGATGCAATCTCAGCCATCCAAGTTCACCACCGAACTGATGTACTTGTGGCAACTTTTAGGCGACCAACCGCCTAAACCCAGCGACCATGGATACATCAGGTGCCACTTGCGCCATCGTGCCCCCGGCATGCACAAGTCATGCAACAATGCCACTGCGCCATTTTCAGGCACCAACACAAGGTAGCCACAATCAACGGCTACCCTTATTCACAAGATGCGATCTCGGCCATCAAAATTCGCCAACAAAACGGTAAGCTCGCGACAAGCTTTAGGCGACTAGCCAAGACGAGCCTAGCATTACATGCTATTTACCTGCGACAAGCCTCTCAATTTTAACTTTCCACACATAGCAAAGTGCTACATGTTTTCCACGGAAACACTCGAGACATCAAAATATGTCACAAACTGGGGATGCTCATCAGAGTATTGGTCTGGCGGTTTACAGCGTGCGGCGTTCAATGCGCCCGTTACAAGCTAGTGTCATGAAGTAGGATTATTAGTGGTGGTAAAAAGTAACAGTGTAAACAATTCATTTCCTTCATCTTGGAAGAGTAATGACCGGCGGTTACACGAATTCACTTCCTTTATCATGGAAGCATAACGTCTGGCAGTTACACATTACTCTTTTTCTTCCACCACTCAATTGTTTCGACTTCTTACGAGACCAGGGTACGTTTCACTATGACTTGTATAAATAGGTCTCACCTATTTCCACCAAAAGTTTTTTTTTTTTGGTCGGAAACACACATTATCTAGAAATCACCTGGTAGCTTTCCATTTGGCTCACCAGTTCTACTTTCTGATACAATTCACAAAAACACCCACACTTCCAGAATCAACTATTTTGGTCTCAACACTTTCTTCGCTTCCCTCCCTAAGACCAACCCTTCTCCTTCACTTTGTGACCAAAGCAAGCCTGGAACGACCATTTCTTGGTTTAGGCCAGGATTGTACAGATTGATCTCTCGGATCAAAAGTACTCCCGTGCAGTACATTGTTTAGGGTTTAGACTCGTTTCTCACCCACACACCCGAAATTACCAAAATCAGCAGAAACGGTTTTCACCCTCAAACAACTGTGTTATCTCCAATCTATGGTTAATTGTTCTACACTCCCATATCAATCATTGAAACATTCTTGGAAGACGAGAATAGCTGTCTCACATAAACTATTAGCTTCAAAGTAATTTTCAAGTGATCGAATGATCAATACGAAACATTCCGAGTCTACATCAAATGACTGTCTCACACAAATCATGTAAGATGTTACCAGGCGATTTTCACATGACCATCTTTTGACATTCATCTTTATCACAACTAGTTCAAATGACTCAAATGAAACTAGTTATAGAGTTGTTCAATTGTTAATATTCTCATAGAAGTATACAAGACACAATTGAAGCAAAATCGGTTTTGATTCACTCGAATAGATTCATGAACATTATAGCCACGGTTTGCAAAGATTGCATTCCTTATTATATAAATGTATTTGTTCATGAGTATGTAAACATACATAACCGACTTTAGAACTTAACCCACTCAGGTATGCAAACGGGTACGCATACCTTAGTTCCCGAACTTGGTCTTGTTCGCTAGTATGCAAACAGGTATGCATACTATCATTCATGACCGAACTCAGTTGAATTAGTACGCATACGGTATGCATACTATAGTTCCCGGACTTCAACTGTTGAATCAGTACGCATACGAGTATGCATACTAAATTCCCGGACTTGGAATACACATGCAACAATTAGCATACAAGTACGCATATTGTGCTATATCCAATCAAAGGTTAATTGTTCTAAACTCCCATTTCAATCATTGAAACACTCTTGGAAGACGAGAATAGCTGTCTCACACAAACTTTTAGCTTCAATGCAATTTTCAAGTGATCGAATGATCAATACGAAACATTCTGAGTCTACATCAAATGACTGTCTCACACAAATCATGTAAGATGTTACCAGGCGATTTTCACATGATCATCTTTTGACTTTCGTCAAGAATAAAAGATGAACTTGGCTAAAACGAAAGTTTACCAATTAAACTCAGCTCGAAATATCAAATATGTATAATGTAACGTCTATATAGCTATACGACTTTTGTCTCAATAAGAGATAGAATAGAAATAGACTCCTGAGTGATAGATGAGTTCGAGTCTCCACATACCTTTTGTTGATGAAGTTCCACAAGCTCCCCTTAGTAGTTCTTCATCTTTGATCGATGAACGCCGTGAAGTCTAAATCTCACCTACACATTCTATTTTAATCCGAGACATAGCTATAAGTAGACTAGAAATCAATACTTATAGTTTTGGCAACTAAACTTGACAAACAAGCTTGATATAGCAACGCTTGCGAGTTCGACCGAGCAGTGCTCTAACAGTCGCCTCACAATAACCTAACTGATTAACATAAGAAGTTATTGCGGAATCCCAAGAGTCTGAGACGAAGACCTGTTGTGATTACTTTTTATATCTTACCTATCAGAGATAAATTTCGAGTAAATCTTAGAGAAGATAAAACTCAATACGATAGAACAAGTAAGATCAAAATACGCAATTACAGAGAAAATAGTTGGATCTGGCTTCACGAATCCCAAATGAAGTTTTCAAGTCGTTAACCTAATAATGGTTTTGGAAAACCTAGGTTAAAGGATAATCGATTATAGTTTGCAAGTAGGACACATGAAAGTGCCGGGATTAGGTTTTCCAGTTTCTAGAGTTCTCCCTTATATAGTCTTTCAAACCAGGGTTGCTTACAATCAAAGCTAAGATAGCTTAGTAACAAATCATTTAATATTCATCGTTAGATGAACTCCTGATTTTAGATTAAAGCCAAGTCTACTTAGAAATTAAGAAATCAATCTCCACCATTAGATGGTCTTATCTGGTTACAAACAAATGAAATATACTTATATTTAGATATGGGTTACCGTACCTAAACGTGTATATTGAGTTGGCTCAATAACAGTTAACCGAAGTTATCCATATGAATACTTTTGTCTTAGCCGTAATCATCTAACACTTCTAGATCAAAAATGAAGATCAATCAATCATCATAGATAATCAAATGAATCTAATTTTGTTTCAATTGAGTTGTTCAATTGTTCACTATCTCATAGAAATGTATATGAACAAATTGAATCGAAATCGGTTTGATTCGTAATTGTACAAAGTACTTATACAAGAATTAATTCATGAATATTAAGCCACGGTTTGCAAAGTTAATATGCATTCCTTAAATCATAAATGTTTTAGTTCATGAGTATGAGAATCATACATAACCGATTTTAGAACTTCACCACCGTGTTCGCAAACTAGTTAAGCCGTTCGCAAACCCGGTTCGCGAACAACTGTCCCGGACCCAACTCAGGTAAACCCGTTCGCATACTAGGTAAGCAAACAAGAGTTACGAACCTTCTCAGGTAAATCCGTTCGCATACTAGGTACACAAACAAGAGTTCCGGACCTAAATCATCATACAGTTCGCATACTAGGTATGCATACCGTGTTGTATCCAGACATGGGTAATTGTTCTAAACTCTCATTTCAATCATTGAAACATCCTTGGAAGACGAAAATGGTTGTATCACACAAACCATTAACTTCAAGTAATTTTCAAGTGATTGAATGATCACTACGAAACTTCCCGAGCTAACATCAAATGACCGTCTCACACAAATCATATAAGATGTTAAAGGTAATTTTCACATGATCATCTTTTGACTTAATATTTAGTTTCCAACAAAAAGATTGTTTCCAACTAAACTTGTCAAGAATATGATGACCATATCTAAAGCAAAAAGCTTCCAACACATATTTCGAGAGATAGATAAGCGAGATAAACTCGACTCGAAATATCAAATGTGTATAATGTAAAAGTCTATATAGCTATACGACTTAGTCTCATTAGACTTCTGAGTGATAGATAAGTTTTAGTCTCCACATACCTTTTGTTGATGAAGTTCCTCCAAGATACTCAATAGATCCTCTTCTTCAATTGGTGAACACCGTGAATTCTAAAGCTTAACTACACATTCTATCCTAATCCGAGACATAGCTATAAGTAGACTAGAAGTCAAGTAAATAGTTTTGATCAACTAAACTTGACAAACCAGCTTGAGATAGCAACGCTTGAAAGTTCGACCGAGCAGTGCTCTAACAAGGAAAACACAATAAACAAAAAAATTATAGAATTGGAAAAACTTTACGACATACATGAGTCAATAGCATAAAAGGATAGATTGCTTCACTGATAACAATGGGGAGGTCATAACATAGAAACCACTAATTGCAAACCTTTTAAGAATTCATTTTAAAGATTTGTTCATATGTGACCCTTCTTCAAATGATCTGGAGATTTTGAAACTAATCCCATCTATAATATCTGATCATGAAAACAAAGACGTAATGTTTGTCCCTAGCGAGTCAGAAATTTGGGGGGGTAGTAGAATCAATAAAATCAAACAAATCACCGGGCCCGGATGGTTTCCTGATGATTTTCTTTACACGTAATTGGGAATTGATAGGTTCTCAAATTGCAAAACCTAATCCAAGACATTTTTAGAACAAAAGCAATAAACCCAAAACTTAACGAAACTTTTCTCTTCCTGATACCTAAAATAAAACATCCTAAAAACCAAATGATTTCAGACTCATAAGACTAGGCAATACATACTTTCTAGACATCTGGCTAATATACTTAAAAAAACATCTCGAAAGAATGGATTCACTATTTTAGTCGACTTTCATACCTTCGCGACATATTGTTGATAACATAGTGGTAGCACATGAAGTCACTCACTCATTAAAAGGAATGCAAAACAAAGATGGAGGCTCAAGGGTTAAAATTGACATGCCGAAAGTTTCAGATAGGATCAATTGGGGCTTCTTAAATCACATCATGTTAAATTTTGGCTTTAGTAGCGAGCAGTGCAGTCTAATTTCATAATGCATGTCCATTGCTTCCACAAAAGTTTTGCTGAATCGAATCCCAAGTGAATTATTTACACCTTCTAGAGGCCTGAGACAAGGAGACCCGATGTTTCCTTACATCTTTATGATTTGTATGGGAACCTTCTCTAGACTTCTATTAGCAAAATAAAATGAGAAAAAAGATAACCAAAATAAAAATTTCTAAGCATTCTCAATCTGCCATTCACCTGTTCTTCGCAGACGACTGTTTTTCGTTCACAAAAGCTAGTCTGTTAAGTTGTAAAAACCTACTCAACATCATCAATCAATTTAGTTTGGCGTCAGGGCATCTTATTAATTCTAATAAATCAGGAATTTTCTTCAGTAAGAAAATTCATGCTAGACATAAACGAATGATGAACATACTTTTAAAAATAAAGAAAGTCGATATCACAGACTCGTACCCAAGGGCACCACTGTTTCATGGGCATATCCAAACTAAAAACTTTCGATACTATAGTTCAAAAAATAGAAAGCAGAGTGCCGAGCTTTAATGGTACGTCCTTGGACCAGTCTAGCATGTTTTTACTGAATAACTCAGTACTGACTAATCTACCCATTTATGAAATGGGCTATTTTATTCTTCCACAAAAGATCAGTCAAAAGATTAATGCAATCCAGTGAGACTTCTGGTGAGGAAAACAAAAAAAAATGTTATAGGCTGATATCTAAAATGTTTTAAATTTTTGTGCAAACCATGGATTTAAGGGGTTTAGGTTTCAAAGAAGCTAACAGAATGAACTTGGATACGATAGCCAAATTGGCTTGGAGATTGGCATTTCAGCCAAAATCCCTATGGGCAAGAAGTATACTAAAAGAAAAGTCTTTTAAAAACACAACAATTCCATTCTAAAAAACATTACAATGAAGCATGGATTTGGAAATGTATTAAACAGGGAGTGGCACTAATCCTTAAATATAGTTGTTGGGAGATAGGGGATGGAAAAACAATAAAGTGATAAACATTTGGAAAAATAAATGGATACCAGGATTGGATGAAACTCTTGAATCACTATGTGACTTAAACTCAAACTATTTAACACTTGTACCTGAGTTGATTGACCCAAATACAAAGAAGTGGAACCTTGAAAAAGTTAGAAATAACTTTGCGCAATATATTTCAGATTGAATTTTAAACATCAAAATCTTTTCGATATGAATGAGAATATGAAAAGAGAGACTTTAATATGGTAATTGACTAAAAATGAAAATTTTACAGTTAAAACAATGTACAATAAATTGCAAAACAACACTCCATACTAAAACTCTCAAGCTACTGTCACCTTTTCAAGCATTTTAAATGTGTCTCAAAGAATATAGTTTTTCGTGGAAGTGCATCCGCAATGTCTTACCTCTTAGGAAAATCCTAGGACAATGCATGGATAATGTTAGAGCACTGCTCGGTCAAACTCGCATGCGTTGCTATCTCAAGCATGTTTGTCAATGTTAGTGATCAAAACTATAAGTTTTGATTTCTAGTCTCTTATAGCTAAGTCTCGGACTAGGATAGTAAGTGTAGTTGATCTCAAGGACTTCATGGAGATTCATCATACAAGTAGAAGATCTACTCAAGGAACCGATGGAACTTCTCGAAAAAAGGTATGTGGAGACTTGAACTTATCTGTCACTCAAAAGTCTATTTATTCTATCTCCTACTCTTTGAGACAAAAGTCGTATGCTATATATATATACTAGATCGTACACATTTGGTATTTCGAGCCGAGTATACCTCGCCTATATATATCTCGAAATATGTGTTGGTAAGCTTTTCGCTTCGACCAAGTTTATCTTTACTTAGTGACGAAAGTCATGAATGTTTCAATCACTTTGAAAATTGCTTTGACGAGAAATAGTGTAACAACTATATAGCGTCCTCTAAGAATGTTTCAATGATTGGAATGAGAGTTTAGATTACATAACCAATGGATTCCTTGAACCGAATTTTTCGAATTTTGTTGATCAAGAGAACCGGAAGTATGGAAAGTGCCAAGTCCGCGAACTCAGTCCGCAAACTGCCGAAGTTCTCAAACCCGAGAATTTTTGCTGGAGTTGACAAACTACTTGTGTGAGCTAAGTCCGCGAACCCAGTTCGCGAACCGGCGTAGTTCTCGAACCTAAGAATTTCTGCTGGAGTTTGTAAACTCTATCAGGTGTCTTAAGTCCGCGAACCTAGTCTGCGAACTTGAGAAGGTTATATATCTAAAGATGATTTCTGAACTTAATCTTAAAAGACTAAGGAATGCATTTGCAAACCATGGCTATTAAAGTTCATGAACCGATTCGAGTGAATCAAATCATCTTTGCTTCAATTGTGTCTTGTGTAGTTACATAAGATTTCCTTGCAATTGAAAAACTCTCTTAACTAGTTCATTTGAGTCAATTGAACTAGTTACGGTGAAGAAGAACATGGTTGGTATGAAATTCTCATATGGTTAACCTCTTTGGGTAGACTATTGTTGAACCAACAATGTACATGTTTGGGTGCGGTTAACAAACCTAGAAGTGTACAGTCATTTGTGTATGACAAGCTAAGTTTTCGATCTAACGGTTGAGAAATATTAGCTTGAATCTAAATCAGGTTTTTATCTAACAGTGAATATTGATTGCTTTTTAACTAAGGCAAAACCCTGATTTGAAAGGCTATATAAAGGAGACATCTAGAATTGTGAAAAATTAATCCCCACACCTTACGTGTGATACTAGTTTGCATGCTAGAGTCGTTTCTCCTTTAACCTTAGGTTTTCTTCTTCTAAAACCAGGTTAACGACTTAAAGACTTCATTGGGATTGTGAAGCCAGACCGATACTACTTTTATCGTAGTTATGTGATCTGATCTTGCATCTTCTATCATAATAGTACAATCATATTGATTGGCTAGAGATCGTGAGAGTTCTCCGATAGGCAAGATATAAAAAGTAATCACAAACACCTTCGTCTCATTGTTTTTGATTCCACAACATCTTGTTTCCCTACCATACGATTAAGATTGTTGTGAGGTGATTGACTAATCTCAGTTGTTCTTCGGGAATATAAGACCGGATTATCAATTGGTTCCTGTTCACCTTGATTATTATCAAAAGACGGAACAAAAACTTTTAGGGTTTTTCTGTGGGAGACAGATTGATCCTTTGATAGACTTGTCTGTGTAAGACAGATTTGTTTATTGTTAAAACCTGCGATTTTGGGTCGTAGCAACTCTTAGTTGTGGGTGAGATCAGCTAAGGGAATCAAGTGTGCAGTATCCTGCCGGGATGAGAGGCGCAGGGAATACAACTGTACCTTGGATCAGAGGGAGACTGATTGGGGTTCAACTATAGTCCAGTCCAAAGTTAGCTTGGAGTAGGCTAGTGTATGTAGCAGCTTAATACAGTGTGTATTCAATCTGGACTAGGTCCCGTGGTTTTTCTGCATTTGCGGTTTCCTCGTTAACAAACTTCTGGTGTCTGTGTTATTTCAGTTTCCGCATTATATTGTTTATATTTATAATTGAAATAATACAGGTCGTGCGTTGAGATCATCAATTGGTATAATCCAACCTTTGGTTGTTTGATTGTCATTGGTTGATCCTTGTACATTGGTCTTTGATACTGTCCAAGTTATTCCTTGTGTTTGATTAGGACTCGCTGATTTCTATTAGATTGAGTAAATCAAAACAAGAGAGAGATATTAACTCGTTGATATACTTTTAATTTATTGAGTCTCGTTGATTCTCTTGAAAGTATATTCGAGTTAGTCCATACAGATTGCTAAGAAAAATATTGGGTGGTGTTGTTAGACCCCCGCTTTTTCAATTGGTATCAGAGCAGGCAAACACGTTCAAGACCTTACAAGTCTGTGTTTGTAGCGATCTGAATCTATGGACAACTGTGCTATCTCAGTAAACGTACCACCAGTCGTTGATGGCTCAAACTACTCAGGGTGGAAAGATGTTATGTGTGCTTATCTTCAAGCTTGTGATTTTTAAACCTGGGTACGTATTGTTAAAGGCTATGATCCTCCGGTTAATACAAAAGGCGATGTATCTATACCCAAGGATGTTGGTAGTTATATTCCTGAAGAATCCCTTGTTGCGATGCAAAACTCTAATGGATTGAATACTATCAGACAGGCCATTACCCCAGATCTTCAGTACTATGTGGCTACGTGTACTAAGTCTAAGGAAGCCTGAGATATCTTAGAAACTGTATTTGAAGACAAGAGATACATTTCTAAGAAGCATGCCATCAATGGATGGAACAAACTCAACACCCTCTCCATGAATACCTCTCTTGGACAGGTGACAATTTATGATCCAAATTCTGTTCAAACCTTTGCATTCAACGCTGTCTCCGAGACAAGTAAATCCTCTAACTTGTCTTGGGCTGATGAGTGTTGTTCTAATGATAATAGGTTTAATAAACCATTGTTCACAGAAAGGATCAAGGAATTTGTAAAAAGAAGCATTAGATGTGATAAACATCTCCTGTCAGTTGTTTCTACTAAAGATTCTATGAAAGAAATTCTCTAAGTGTCAACGCTTTGATGTGTCTATTGGATGTGATGAAACCGTAGCTCTCGCGGCAGAAACCTCCACGTACTCAAGGTTTGTTTCAGAGGTTGAGTCTGACACAGAAACCTCATACATTCTCATGGCTCCTGTAACCAGAGGCACTTCCAAAAGTGATGCAGTAGAAGCAGTCAACGTATATCTGTGCAAAGGAATCACTTCCTCGAGGATGATAAAGAAGAAGTCAACAATCTATGAAAAAGGTTCTTCCTCTAACTGTCTCTTTTATGTGTATCATAATAATCATTTGAAAGACATGGTGAAAGCTTTCATCAACAAGCGAAATGATCTAAAATCTCGAATCACTTCCTCTTTGGAAGAGATAACTCTCTATGAACAAAGGTTGTCACTAACCAAGAATACTCTGCGTGATCTAAAAAGAGAACTTAGTGAGTTAACTGACATTTCTGAAGATCTAGAGGAATTGAACGATCTCATTATCAATGGGTTTTTCTATAATGAGAAGGAGTTTTTTTGTAGATGCTTTAAGAAAAATCTACAATCCCTAGGAAGTCTTCTTTTTTGGTTTAGTTGGAAGAATAACTAGTGCTTTGAATAGCGATGATTGTGACTACACATAGCTATTGTTTTTCATCTTCTTGTTTTTAGGTTTTTTGGTTTAAAATTCTAAAACTATTTGGAGGATGATGTTTTGCAATATTTATGATTTGTTATGGGATTTTGGTGTTCACGTCCATGAACTATGTTGTCCCGTATTTTGTCAAAAGTAAAGTCGTTCACAATCGGTATTCATGTACTGGTTTAAGGATGAATAGATTTTTGACATTCACAAAAGTTAAGCCTATATTGTCAATCTTTGACGGAAGATAGGTTAAAATCTTTTGTATCCAAGGATTATTGTTATTGTATATGCTTGTGCAAAAGAATGAATCCTTGTGTATTCCACGGTATTTATCTTCATTGATACATCCTTTTTGTATTACCGTGAGGCTCCGTGATGTGTCTTATGTTGAGCACGATACAACTAAGTTGATTATTTTTTATTAGCTTGGTTGGTTGTTCTGTAAGGTACGTTATGTTGAGCATTTAGAACTAATTAATCATCTTCTTGGTTATTTAGTTATTACTCCACAAGTTCTCTTGTGTTGAGTATATGAACGATTAAGCCAATCACTCTCTTGTATGGTTATCTTAGTCGTTGCTCCGTAAGTTTACTTATGTTGAGCACAATGAATTAAATTGATCACTTTTGTGGTTAATTTGATTATGTATTCCAATTAAATTAATCATGGGTTTTCTTGTGATTAATTTGATTGAGTTTTGGATATAAAAATCATTCTCATGGTTTTGGTGTCCAATAAAAATCCTTATTTTCTCTTGAAATTAAGGTCGCTCGTTGTTGTTCTTTCGGGAATGACATCAAATGGGGGAGAGTTCTTTTGAACTTGTGCTTAATGGTCATATCTTGAGGGGTGTGCGGCTGTGGAATTTTAGAGGGGTTATCTTGTATCTTTAACATCCTTGATGAATGTTGTTAGCTTCGGCTATATGATTGCATCTAAATAAGATGATGTTTGTTTCTTTCTCTCAGTCATGAAATGTCTCTTACGGAAATTTCATTATGATCCCGTTCTTGTACCTTTGCCAATTTTATTGACAAAAAGGGGGAGAATTAATATGTAGTTCACACTACAAATACATATGGTTTTCGGATCATTGTGTAAGGGGGAGTGGTTTTCATGTGAGATGGAGTATTGACTAAGGGGGAGTGATACATATCACCATAGTATTATTGTTGAAGTTGTGATACAATTGGACTTTGACACTGTGAAATAATACTATGACACTGTATAACAATGATCGAGACCGATGCTTTCTCATTGTTATAGCTATGGATCTTCAACGACGGTGATGCTAAACTTACAACCTTTGGGATCATTGGAGTACTTGGAAGTGACGAAGATTTCGAGGAATGTTGAAGATTAGACATGTGGAATATGAGCTACTAAAGTTTCATTGTCTTTTTTGTATTCCATATGTATTAATAGTTTTGTCACTAAAATTGACAAAGGGGGAGATTGTTAGAGCACTGATCGGTCAAACTCGCATGCGTTGATAGCTCAGACATGTTTGTCAATGTTAGTAATCAAAACTATAAGTCTTGATTTCTAGTCTCTTATAGCTAAGTCTCGGACTAGGATAGTAAGTGTAGTTGATCTCAAGGACTTCATGGCGATTCATCATACAAGTAGAAGATCTACTCAAGGAACCGGTGGAACTTCTCGACAAAAAGGTATGTGGAGACTTGAACTTATCTGTCACTCAAAAGTCTATTTATTCTATCTCATACTCTTTGAGAAAAAGTCGTATGCTATATATATATATACTAGATCGTACACATTTGGTATTTCAAGCCGAGTATACCTCGCCCATCTATATCTCGAAATATGTGTTGGTAAGATTTTCGCTTCGACCAAGTTTATCTTTACCTAGTGACGAAAGTCATGAATGTTTCAATCACTTTGAAAATTTCTTTGACGAGAAATAGTGTAACAACTATATAGCGTCCTCTAAGAATGTTTCAATGATTGGAATGAGAGTTTAGATTACATAACCAATGGATTCCTTGAAACGAAGTTTTCGAACTTTGTTGATCAAGAGAACCGGAAGTATGACAAGTTCCAAGTCCGCGAACTCAATCCCCGAACTGCCAAAGTTCTCAAACTCGAGAATTTCTGTTGGAGTTGATAAACTACTTGTGTGAGCCAAGTCCGCGAACCCAGTCCGCGAACCGGCGTAGTTGTCGAACCCGATAATTTCTGTTGGAGTTTGTAAACTCTATCCGGTGTCTTAAGTCCGCGAACCTAGTCTGCGAACTTGAGAAGGTTATATATCTAAAGATGATTTCTGAACTTAATCTTAAAAGACTAAGGAATGCATTTGCAAACCGTGGCTATTAAAGTTCATGAACCGATTCGAGTGAATCAAATCATCTTTACTTCAATTATGTCTTGTGTGGTTACATAATATTTCCTTGCAATTGAAACTAATATCTTAACTAGTTCATTTGAGTCAATTGAACTAGTTATGGTGAAGAAGAACATGGTTGGTATGAAACGCTCATATGGTTAACCTCTTTGGGTAGACTATTGCTGAACCAACAATGTACACGTTTGGGTGTGGTTAACAAACCTAGAAGCGTACAGTCATTTGTGTATGACAAGCTAAGTTTTCGATCTAACGGTTGAGAAATATTAGCTTGAATCTAAATCAGGTTTTCATCTAATGGTGAATATTGATTGCTTTGTAACTAAGGCAAAACCCTGATTTGAAAGGCTATATAAAGGAGACATCTAGGATTGTGCAAAACTAATACCCACACCTTACGTGTGATACTAGTTTGCGTGCTAGTGTCATTTCTCCTTTAACCTTAGGTTTTCTTCTTCTAAAACCAGGTTAACGACTTAAATACTTCATTGGGATTGTGAAGCCAGACCGATACTAATTTTATCGTAGTTATGTGATCTGATCTTGCATCTTCTATCGTAATAGTACAATCATATTGATTGGCTAGAGTTCGTGAGAGTTCTCCAATAGGCAAGATATAAAAAGTAATCACAAACACATTCGTCTCATTGTTTGTGATTCCACAACATCTTGTTTCCCTAACATACGATTAAGATTGTTGTGAGGTGATTGAATAATCTAGGCTGTTTTTCGGGAATATAAGACCGGATTATCAATTGGTTCATGTTCACCTTGATTATTATCAAAAGACGAAACAAAAACTATTAGGGTTTTTCTGTGGGAGACAGATTGATCCTTTGATAGACTTGTCCGTGTGAGACAGATTTGTTTATTGTTAAAACCTGCGATTTTGGGTCGTGACAACTCTTAGTTGTGGGTGAGATCATCTAAGGGAATCAAGTGCGCGGTATCCTGCCGGGATGAGAGGTGCAGGGATTACAACTGTACCTTGGATCAGTGGGAGACTGATTGGGGTTGAACTATAGTCCAGTCCGAAGTTAGCTTGGAGTAGGCTAGTGTTTGTAGCGGCTTAATATAGTTTGCATTCAATATGGACTAGGTCCCGGGGTTTTTTTGCATTTGCGGTTTCCTCGTTAACAAAATTTCTGGTGTCTGTTATTTCCGTTTCCGCATTATATTGTTTATCTTTATAATTGAAATAATACAGGTTGTGCGTTGAGATCATCAATTGGTATAATCCAACCTTTGGTTGTTTGATTATCATTGATTGATCCTTGGACATTGGTCTTTGGTATCGTCCAAGTTATTCCTTGTGTTTGATTAGGACTCGCTGATTTCTATTAGCTTGAGTAAATCAAAATAAGAGAGAGATATTAACTCGTTGATATACTTTTAATTGATTGAGTCTCGTTGATTCTCTTGAAAGTATATTCGAGTTAGTACATACAAATTTCTAAGCGAAATATTGGGTGGTGTTGTTAGACCCCCGCTTTTTCAGATAACATTAATTTACATTGCATTTTTCGTAATCACCCCTGTGAATCATTACAACATTTTTCTTTTGATTGTTCTTATGCTAAATCTGTATGAGTGCTTCCACCCATGACAGGTTTGAACTTTAATCCATCACACCTTTTTTTTTGAGTTTATATACTAACTGGATTGCAGTAAAATCTACAAACAATATTGTTGAAATTGTTGCAACACAACGTTGGTTGATATATATGGAACGAAAGGTGTTTGAGGGTATTTCAAGATACATAAAATCTAGTCTACAACTCTCCTTGGTTGTACTGAGACACATAAAATTTTGGTCACCATCTTTACTGAATAACTCTTCCATGGGTGTTGAGCTAAGCCGGACACCTGATATAGGACGAACCTTAGTTACTAACTTTATTATGCTTTCTAATAACAATAAAAGATGTCTCCCTCCTAACTTGAATCAGTTCAAGTTAGATTTTGACGCTTCATGAATTGATGAAAAACAATTCCAGGTATGAATTAATTTTTTCTCTGCAGCATGTACAACTATTCAAGCTGGATCTGGGACCATCTATGCCTCTATCCTTGAAGAGGCGGAAGCTCTAGTTTTGCTTGAAGCAGCAAAGTGGACAACACTCATGGACTGTAAACATTTCTGAATCGAGGGAGATTGTAAAGGAGTACTAGATTTTGCTCACGGTCACTCAAACACTATTCACTGGAGAAATCATGCCATCGTAACCGAAGCTCAAAGGATAGTAAAGTCTGTGAGCATTTCTTGGGGTTTAATTTCAGTCAATATGAGTAGCAATAAAATCGTTGATGTGTTCTCAAAGCAGGCAAGAAACTGAAGATATACAAACAATAGTCGAGACAAATGCCATTTTTCCTTTTCTCTGCTTTAAATTATGATGTTGGTCTTTTAGTTTCAAATGCAATTCCAATTCCAATTCAATATCAAAAAATCACCCAGTTGAAAGGTTCTCATATTTTAGCTCATATTTCTTGGATAAGGGGTCAATAGAGAAATCAACCTCCGTAATCTTTTGCCTGTTTTAATATATTAACTTTCGCAAAGAAAAAAAGAAGAAGTAATTTTTGGCTGTTGCCCTATTACGGAACAAGAGATGCTCCTCATAATGGAGCAGTACTTAATCTCTGTTATTATATCCATAGATATAGGAACACTATTCACCCAACATTTTAGAAGCAAACCCTCTTTCTAGACGTGGGACACACATCAGTATCAAAAAGATCAATAATTCGAACCAAAAAAACGGTTTTTAAAATGGGATTGCTACTTTGCTTTTTCAAGAAATGAGTATTTAAACATAAAATTGGTTAAAAAGACCAAACAATTTTTGGGTGAAAAAGACATTTAGATTTTGATTGTTTAAATGGACAAAATTGTAAAAATAGTCAGGATGTAAACAGCTTCATCCTACCCATTTTCAAATATTTTTTTTATTTTTAATTTACATCAGCATGCATCCAGTTTCATCTTTGCTATTTTTTAAGTTTAAGTCTGGATGAATCCAGTTTCATCCTTGCTATTTTTTAAGTGTTCATTTCACCCATACTAATTTTTACTCGTCCATTTGGACCATGTTTTAAAAATATTGGACAAATGATCCATTTTCCGGTATTTAAACTCAATTTGCAATAAATCTTGCTAATAAACTTTCAAAATAAGATCAATACACAAAATCATAGTTCATCGAGAATGAACGAAAAACATCATGGCCGACTGTGAATTCCATTGACGTGGTTTGATTCTACCATCAACCTCTTGTTTTTGCGGTGCTGGACACCGTTCCTTATTCTAGACGTGCTAAGTATGTTGAGATCAAAGGACAATTATTGTGATCGTTATATGGAAAAAAAGATATCTTCAAAGGGTTTTGATACACGCACCAAGCAGTACTACCGAGATGGATACCGAGAGAGGATCAGACGGTCCTGGTATGCCTCTCAACATTGAGATGGGAGAGTGGGGCAGGAGTGGGCCCCACCCCCTCTCACACGGTACCAGCTCGGGACAAATTGCTCGGTGTGTCAATCATTTTCGATCTTCAAATGTCCATTACAGTGATTGTATGTTTGTACGTGTTTTCTAAATTTATAAATGATCTTCACCAGCTATGAGATTTTTGGCAAAGCATTTATCGACGAATAATTACTCATGTCCCGTTGGGGACAGCATAATCACTCGTTCGCGTACATTTTTCTTTTTTTTTCTGAATACATCTTCAAATACGTGATTTTTGCACTTAACCGTCTCTTATGTCAATTTCAAATGCTTGCAATTTCAGATGCACGCTTGCAGTTCTGTAAATACTTTACTCTGATCGCTATTCTAATTTGTATTGCGAAATAAGTAAGAAATGAATGGCTGAAAGAACGTCATCAGACTGCAGACGAACAAGTGAATACTCATGGAATCTGTATTGCGAATTAGGTAAAAAACAAGTGATTGAAAGAACGTCAAGACGCGATAGACGAACAAGTGACGGTCGCGACATTATAATCACGACACTATAGACGAACAAATGACGTATTTTTAATCATTTTTCGATTCCGATGAATCGATAATTCGGCATGATAGTGCCAATAAAAAATAGTTTCAAAAGCTTATCTGAATACCGTTCATTCTCGTCTCATATTTGTTCTAATCATTTTTTGGAATGATTCCCTAGAGGACAAGACTTTTCTTTGTCTCCAAAGAAGATGTCAAAATTCACAACATAAAAAAGTCTTGCACCTGTAAAGGCTTAATCCCATCATTTTTAAAGCTATTGTAATGTTGAAGTGCACATGAAGGAGATCTAAGGTCAACTCTTTGATTGATTAGGATCTTTGACAATTAATCAAAATGTTGCCTTATTTTTTTTTCTTTATTCTCATCATGTTATTACAAAAGTTTTGTTATCACAGTCAATTAAGTATTCAAAAGATTTATATATCATTAAACCCACATTCCCATATTTTTTAAGAAGATATTTTAATACCAATAAATAAATTTCCATTATCATTATGTTACTTCTGTCATTGTTAATTATCATCTTGTTGTTGAATGACGATAACTATGATTGTCAATTTCAATTCCAGAAACAATTATAAAGCCATACGTTATCACATTTGTAAGCATGGTAGTATTGCAATTTAATGTCAACATCAAATCTGACCCTACTTAAAAGTGGTGTGGTGAGGGCACTACCCAAAACCTTGTGATCATCTCTGTAATGGGGTTCTTAAGTTTGGGTCACGATCTATTCGACAGCCGTTCCAAGTTTGGTTATGATTTTCTTCGACAGATACAAAAATTCCGACGATTTATCCGACGAGTTCATTGTTTTCCGGTTGATAGAGTTTCATTGCAACCTTCTTCTAATTGTAGTCTTCAGAGTACTTTAAAAAAATGTTCTTCAAGGATTGTGGATCATATTTCACCGATTCAAACCCGCCCGGATATAAGCGGGTGTTACTGTTACAGTTACTGGTTCTTTGGGATTCTGTTATGTGTGATTCTGTCAACTGAGATTCGATTATTAGAGATTCGTTCCTTGGTCTGGTGTGAGAGTGATTTGCAGTCAGAGCTATGTAATTTGTTCTTCATGCTCTGTAACTTCCAGGTTTAATCCCTGGTTTTTTTATTAAAAAAAAGAGCTCTAGATGTGGTTATTTAAATTTAACAAAAATATGTAGAATCGCAAATTAATTATGTTCTTCATCAAGTAGCTTGTTTTCTACATGCAAAAGAATTTATTCCCCAAACCAGCTAAAAACAGATAATTTCTTTTACAAGTTTCCAAACACAAACTAATTCAATTAAAAAGAAATTAACTTCTTTGTTTCTAATTGATCGACAAAGTTAGAAATTGTATTTTTAAAAGGCTTATCGACAAACCAAGAGTTTACATACCTTAGGCTAACCACTATGGTGGTCCAAGATACAACACTCAAGATGGTTTAAGGCGGCCTCCTAGTCGTAATTGTTGTTCAAGATATTCAGAAGAAGCGTTTAACCGTTGGGCTCTCAACATCTAACCATTAGGCGATTCTGACAAAGCGCCAAACCATTTGGCGCTTGACCCAGCCAACCTGGTCAAAACATCAAATCAAACTGGTAAAAAGGGTGTACGTAAAAAAAAATGGTCTAACAAATATTTATTCTGAGCGACTAACCATTTGGCGCCCAACGGGAGCGCCTAATGAATAGATGCTGAGCGCCATAATGTTAGACACATTTTTGAGCGCCTAACCACTGGTCGCTAAAGCTGATTTTTGCGCAAAACCATTGGTCACTGTGTTGGTTCAAGATAGGATCCAAGCAAATGCTTGAACCTGATGTTGAAAAGGCAACACTTTTACAACGGTTTTTATGTTGAATCTTGGACGATCATAATGGTTAAACCTTATAGGTTCTGAGAATCCAAGATAAAATTAAAATTAGTTGGTTATAATACTGCTAGATCAAAAAATAATTGAGCAGTGCGCCGCGAGTAAAAATTTTCATACTAAGATTAAGAAAAAAATATCTAAACCCACCATAGTAATTAAAATATCCAAACCAAATCATTTATTTTCTCTATATTTTTTTTGGTTAATAAAGCATTAAATTGCCTCAAATGACTTCCCAAAAGGAAATAAATCTCCCAAATTGCCCAGAATTTAAATCCCCATTACTTGGGATAAGTCCTAAAATGTAGGAACCAAAAAACATTACACTTTATATCTGAAAATTAATCTCAACCATACATCACCCAAAGATAATCATAGAAATTCGCAGTGAAAAAACCAACGGTCGATATGAAACATGTGAAAGTTTCTCTATTTGTACTCCGTCATAATTTCTACCGTTATTTATGTCTCCCCCTTTTCCTGTGTTAGTCTCTGCAGTACCTTTTTTTCCTTTCCATTGAGAGACAGCAACACTGGGGCTGAACTCTTTTTCTGAATCTTCAGCATCAGAAAGGAAGAGAATCTTCATCAGAACTGGTATGTTCTTTTGATTTTGTTTTTTTTTTTTCTTTTCATTTTTATGTTGCTGTTTGGGGTTTTTGTAGGGTATTTGTCTAGGTTTGGGGGATATTGTTTTTTCTTTTTTGGAGATTGTCAATAAAATGATTAATTTTTTATTTTGGGATTGTTTTTGGATTCTGTTTCTTGGGATTGTAGTTTTGGTGATTCTAATGGGAGTTCTGGGTGTTGGGTTTTGCTTTCCTACATCATTGGATTAGTGTTTGTCCTTCTTACATGCTTAGAATTGGCTATTAGATTGATCATTTTTATTTTGTGTCTGTGGATTCGAACTTGATTTTGTTGTTGTTAGGACTCTTACTTTTAGGTATTGACTGTGAATTGTTGTGTGCAATAGAAACAAGCTTTGCTAGGGTTGTTACTGTTTTGGGCAATATGGTGCTTAGTTTGTCTCTGTGGAAGGAATGGAGTTGTTTGTGATATTCAATTGCAGGTAACTAGAGTTTGATTGGTTTCTGATTTTTGTTTTTATTGGTGGTGGTGCAGGCAGGTTAACTTTGATGAAGTAGCTTTGGAATTTCTGCCAAGTGAATCCGGTTTAGGATTGGGAAGCTGCAGAAAGCTGGTGTATGTGTTCTGATAAGGCTCTCATGGTTTTTAATACCCAGCGATAGATTGACGGGCAAGTAACTATCTCGTTAGGTTATTAAGTCTTTTTTATCTCCGGGTTCTATTCGTTGCTGATGATTAGATAGTTTATGGTTTGACACTTTTGTTACCATCTTTGGGGGGTCTTTCATCCAAACAAACCTAACAAATAAATGTGCTTTGACGAGAAGTTAGATTTTGGTTTTGGGAGTACTTCACAAGGGCTTTCCAAAATATGCTACCACTGTTGCTAGTGGATGCAAACATATCAACTTATCGATACTCTGAAAGGGACTTAATTCGCATTGTTGTTCGAAGATGGTTGATCATATGTCAAGAATTTTCTATTGAATAATGACCTATAATCCGTCTCAACGGATTTGACTTGAAGTAAAGTGTTATTTATGATCAGCGTACTCTTGAACTAGCAATTCGTTAGAACATTTATTATTTTAATACAGGTGTGTAATTGATCATTACCTTGCACGTGGGGTTGCAAACTCACCTGAAGACTCCCCGGAAAATATGGAAGCTAAGAATACGAGGATTGAGAATTTAATGGGTACTCGGCTATTCCAAGCTGTTGGACCTGTACTCTTGATTTCAACGGGATACATTGACCCTGGAAAGTGGGCTGCAGTTATTGAGGGAGGTGCAAGTTTTGGGTCTGATCTCGTGTTGTTATTACTTGTCATCAATTGTGCTGCTATCTTGTGTCATTACTTGGCTGCTCATATTGGTGTGGTCACTGGAAAGAATCTTGCGCAGGTAACCCTTTCTCTGGCTGTTTTATCTAGTTAATGTTAGTTTTGGTTCTCCTGAAAGGAATTGAATCTTTGGCTATCTAAAACTGTACGTACATACCATTTTTAAATACTTAATACCCTTGAAAACTAGAAACCGAATCCCTATTCACCAAAACACGTGTAAGACCAAATTTCATACATATATGGTAACTAAATGTCTCCCTTCATCAGTTGCGGAGATACATGTTTATGTCATTTCGCACGTAATTAGCACTGTTACTGTCCTCAGTCAGATGTCATCTGAATGGTGCCATACCATTTCAAACATGATTAATATGGAAATGCTGTTTATGCAAATGTTACCAGAACTATAATTATGTAAAGTCGTATCTCTTAAGCAAGTGTTAACGCTATGTTTATTTAGTAATCCATCTTTATCAATTTTGAGATTTGATGCTTGTTTAGATGTAGAAAGGGAGATCTCTCCATGTATTTCTTTTCTTCTACGCGTGCACACAAACTGAAACACAAACACTTTGAATTTTTCTTTTGTCAATTATCAACTATAGAAAAACATTATTTAACTTGACATTTGGGACTTGTTAACATTGTTCCAATTTTTTAGCAACAATCTCAAGACCTTTGTATATGTTGGAACTTGCAATCAAACAGCTGTTTTATATACCCATATGTGATTCTCATTTTTTGACCTCTATTGTGCTTTCTTAACCTGTTTCTCTTTCCGGTGATATATAGATTTACAATCAGGAATATGACAAGTCAATATGCTTATTCTTTGGAGTTCAAGCAGAGATTTCAATGGTTATTTCGGACCTGACAATGGTAATTATCAGGCTTCGATAACTTATTTAATGCTTTATTACTCTTGCTAAATAGTATGCCTGGAATCATGGACCATAACAGTTATTATTATTACTTTTTTTTATGTGCTAGGTTCTGGGCATTGCTCACGGGCTAAATCTTCTTCTTGGGGTGGATTTTCGTACTTCTATTCTTCTTACTGCATTCGATTTTGTCTTATTCCCAGCTTTTACCAGCCTGTTGGTAAGTTTAATTCACTGCATATTCTTTTCATACCAATAAAAATGATAAACTCCTGTTATAATGTTTTCCTTGTGATTCCACGTTCAGGCAAGATGCAAGACAGAAACTTATTTCGTCGGTACAGCAGGCTTTGTACTGCTTTTTTATGTTATTGGAGTTCTTATGAGCCAATCTGAAGTCCCGATTGTCATGAATGGAATGCTTACAAGGTTCAGTGGGGAGAGTGCTTTCGTGCTCATGAGTCTTCTTGGAGCTAATGTTATGCCTCACAACTTTTACCTTTACTCTTCTCTTGTACAGGTAACCTGATTCTTACCCTCAATTTCCTCTTTCTGTTGATTTATGTTGAGTACCTTCTTTTTAAGCCTAGCGTTGTTCTGATGTTCAGTTTTCTTACCGTTCTGTTTTATGTGTCGTGAGTTATTCTTCTTATAGTAGGCAAGATGTATCATATGATTCTGATGCTTCTCCTCGTGCAATTCATCAGAGTGTTATTTCCATTTTCTTGCTTTGTTGGTGTTGTTTAGTTTCTAAGATTAATTCGTATTCGATTGTCAGTCTTCTAATCCTTGTTCCATCTCCATCTATTTGCAGAAATGGCAGGGACCACCAAATATGTCCAAGAGTGCCTTATGTCATGACCATTTTGTTTCAATCTTATGTATTTTTAGTGGAATTTATTTGGCGAATTATGTTTTGATGAGCTCAGCAGCATCTTTTTTCTACAGCGCCGATCTGGTTGTGCTAACTCTTCATGACGCACTTCTGCTAATGGACCAGGTTGACTTTGCATTATATTAGCCACTTGTCTCTAACTAAGTGATTCCATGCATGACATGCTTTCTATCTAGTTATACTTTGTAGCTTTCACTTACCTGTTTGTTTTCCTTTGTATCTTTTTGGACAGGTATTGAAGAGTCCCGCAGCACATATTGCGTTTTTTCTACTCTTATTCATCTCAAGCGTGCTAACAGGATTAACTTGGAGTCTTGGTGGCCAAGTAGTCTTGCTTGAATTCTTTAGGTTGGATACACCTCTTTGGCTTCACCGCACAACTATCAGACTTCTTTCTCTTGTTTCGGCTCTTTATTGTGCTGGGAATTCAGGGGCTGAAGGGATATATCAACTTCTTATTTTCAGTCAAGTTGTTCTTGCTATGCTGCTTCCATCCTCTGTAATCCCCCTTTTTCGAGTGGCCTCATCGAGTTCGATAATGGGTTCCTTAAAGATTTCCTCATTTCTGGAGTTCTTGACTTTGAGTACTTTTATGGGAATGCTTGGGTTAAAACTTATTCTTGTTGTGGAGATTTTATTCGGAAGTAGTGACTGGGTGGGTACCTTTAGATGGAATGCTGGAAGTAGTATGACACTTCCATTTGTTATTCTTCTATTCACTGCTTCTGTTTCACTGGCTTTTTTGGTCGGTTTAGCGATCACACCTCTGAAGTCTGAAGGTGCTAAGCTAGAGGATGAGCAGATGGGGAGTTGGGAGCCATCTGCGAAAGGGGAAGGAAATGCCACACTTGGGGTTAAATTTACTCAAGAGGAACTTGATACTGAAGATGTAGTTATTGATAAAGCTATCGGGAGTCAATCTGACAATTCAACTTTTGACTTCAATTCTTCTGATACAGTTGCGAATTCTTCTGATCTGGAACCTCAGTCCATTGCTTCCGAGGGGATATGTGCTACAAACCAGACTTTCCCGACATGTCATCTAGAAAATTTGCAACCTGCTATGGAGTTCACCGGGGTGGAAATAGTGGATAAGGGTTTTCTTGATGCTGGATATTTGGAAGAGGCTACTTCAGAAATGAACGAACTTATTGATCCTGTTCCAACTACGGAAGATGCCCCTTCAAAGATGAACGAACCCCTTCACCTAGTTCAAACGACCCAAACTAGTGAGGGATGTTTGCAAGTTGAGGAGGGATGTTTGCTAGTTGAGAAGGATGGTGATGAGCAGAATAATTTGGAGGGTCCAGGATCTATTAGTAGTGTTAGTGAGAAATGTGAAGAAAGTATTGTTGTTGGAAGCCTTTCGAGATTGAGTGGATTGGGCCGTGGTGCTAGGCGTCAATTAGCATCTATTCTTGACGATTTTTGGGAGCAGTTGTTTGACCTTCATGGGCAGGCAAGTCAAAAGGCAAAGGCTAAGAAATTAGATATCTTATTTAGACAGAATCCAAATCCCGCTGCTTCTATGAATGTGGGTTCTACAGGATTGGGAGCATCGATGTTTGTACCTTCAGTAGCTGAAAGAGAATCTGAATTCCTGGCCAACCCTAATTCTTATGACCTGCCCAGCCAACACAGGACGTTGGGCAGTTTAACGTCACCTAATGGTATTCAATCAAGATCTCCCTTGCTGTATACAAAAATGCAATTGGCAGATGCATTTCCGCAAAGTGCGTCTCTAAATGTAATTGATTATGGTGAAAAGCGTTATTCAAGTTTGCATGTGCCACCATCTTCAGCAGGCTTGGGTAAGTTGAGCTATCAGCAGTCAACTGAAGATGATTACCGAGTCGCATCTTGTTATGCTCGAATTCATGCAGAGATGGAATCCCCTAATTCCTTGAATGGTCATCTGGATTCACCAACCTCTAATTCCTCATCTCTCGGCCCGCCAAACTATATGGATCAGCTTAATCATGCTCTGTTCCAGAAACCACTAAACAGGTTCACCTCTGTACACGCAACTAGTATGCAGAATCCAGCAGCTCCCCAGAATAATGGGCTAAATGCAGAGCAATCTTATTATGATGGTCCTTATTCGTCCGGATTTGTTCAAGATGTTGGTTCTCTGGCCTTCACGAAGAAGTACCACAGCTTGCCCCGCAATTCAGGGCTTGCATTTCCTCGACAAGGTGCATATGGTATTGAAAAGAGTTTGTGTGGACTTTATTCAGATCCTGGATTCTCCTTCTCCAGAGCTATTATAGAGGGTTCTCTCGTGGTCAAGTCAGAAGCCACGTCTCCGTGGTCTCCACATCCTTTTGAGCAGGCATTTGGTGGTATTACAGGTATACCCCAGAAAGTGGGAAAGTCCAATTCAGTTCCACAGAAAATCAATTCTCATTCAGAATTGGAGGCTCTGTTGCTTCAGTTGTTCAGAAGTTCTATGACGAGGCTCCTGAAATTAGATGGATCAGAATGGTTATTTAGTCTTAATGGTGGGGTTGATGAGGATCTGATCGATCTAGTGGCTGCGAGGGAGAGATTCCACAGTGAAGCTGAAGCTGGAGAAGTGACCCATAGAAAGGAAACCAGTGAGTCTCCTCGCCAATACCTTTCCTCTGACAGAAAATTTGGCTCAGGACTGAAGAATGATGAGATGAGTTTCATTGAAGATTTGCTTTCTACTGTTCCTAACTGCGGAGAGGGTTGCATTTGGAAAAAGGATCTGATAGTGAGCTTTGGGGTCTGGTGCATCCGACGCATATTAGAATTGGCTCTTGTGGAAAGCCGGCCCGAGCTATGGGGAAAGTATACATATGTTCTCAATCGCCTTCAGGTAAAAGCTCGATACTGTACTTCATTTTCCTGAGTTACTTTCTACTCACTCATAAAATCTGAAGTAGTATCTGGGAGGCCCAACAGGACATTCAACTGCCCATCAGGCATCTAGTGACCCATCTGATACTGGTCGATGGGTCCTAACTATTCATTCTGAACAACGGATGCCCTAGATACTATTAGATATAATTCATTTTCTATTTTCAAGATCAGTGATTTTTACCATTTCATTTTCTGAGTTGTGGTAGCTGAAGTTTGAACCATTGTGGAAACAGGGAATTCTTGAGCTGGCATTTTCAAATCCCCGGACTCTTATGCCCCCCTGCTCATGTCTTCAAATCCCAGTGACACAAGCTAAGAGAATAAGCTCACCCCTAGAAGGCGGCGAGGTGTTAACACCGGCTGCAAAATCTGGCACAGCAAAATGCACAACTGCAACCGCAGTCCTTGACATAATCAAGGATGTCGAAATTGCGGTTTCTAGCCGCAAGGGTAGATCTGGAACTGGAGCGGGGGATGTGGCTTTTCCTATAGGTAAAGAGAACTTGACATCTGTTCTCAAACGTTACAAACGCCGTCTCTCTAACAAAATGTTTCGGACCCATGAAGGAGGAGGTCGTTCCGGGGTTTGGTAACCTTGAAAGCGCACCTTATGCATGGTATACCTTCTTTAATCCAAAGATTACATGGAGCAGTTTTTTTTTCTTCTTTTTTTAAATTATTTTTTGGAGCTGTTTGGTATTGGAAATCATTATAACTATTGCTCCAAATCAGTGCGCTCAATTACCCAATTTCTCTCTGTTGTGGTGTATAGATAGGTTTATACTGCAGATATTCTTATACCTATGTAAAATATGGTACTGTAAAACTTTTTGAAAGATTTCTGCAGAAAATCAAAGCTCAGAAAGAAAGAAAATAAAAAATTTGGCTTCCTTCATTTTGTTTGTTATCTTTTGTTCTTTATGTCCTACTTGCTTGTTGTGGTGTCAATGAATTACCTAGATTGGTCCGACTCGTCCGAGAGTGATTTGAGTAAGCACTCCTAGGTCTAGTTGTAGCCAGAAGAGAAACGGTATAAGCATCGTGTGTGTAGGGGCGGGCTGTATAATTTATTTTCTCATGAAGGGCAATTGTGTCCTTTTGCTGGACACATGTCAGCATCTCCTGAATTTTGGACAGTATGAGAAAGTTCGGTGGAAAGCGTACTGGCAGAGGCAGAAAAAAATATAAAGGGGCGCTATAAAAGTTTTGATAAAAATAATGAAGTATTTAGTGGACTAAATGGAAACTATTTAGTGACCAAGACATAAAACGGGAAAAAACGAATGGGGGGTCGGCTAGAGCCAGGACTATTCAATCCTTGGTTTCGTCACCAGAGCGTAGTATAAAATCACGTTAAAATGTTAAATTTCAGATCCATTTTATTATTATGCATTCGGCCACTTCACATTAATTTATTGTGGACTCAGTTTAAATAGATTTATTTTATTTTTAATAAGAAAGAAATTTTATTTCTAGGACTAGAAACCTATAAATTGTTGTTGTCTAACTGATCATGCCGCTAATAAATCAAGCATATTTTCCAAAAACTCAAAATAACTTAAAATCTCTTAAAATTATTAAAGCATCAAATATGAGATTAAAGTTAGTCCAATTCACTGCTGTTGAGTTTCCTTTTAGAGCACTAATCATATCGCTGCAATCGCTTCTAGGTGCGTTTTTGTTTTTCCCTATTTTTCACGTACAACAACGCTTCTAGAAGATCTCTAGCCTCATCTTGGTCTGGGTTTTAATGCTCTTCCCGCTCCTCCTCGCAGTCCATTGCAGTCCCCTGAAACAGTTCTATATATCAGCCCATATCCATATACTCCAGAATTCTTAGTACATAAGGCATAATAATTGATTTTAACATCCAAATGTTCAGACAGAGATCACTTAGGAATTGTAGAAACAATATCATTAAAATTATTTGCCACAAATATATTACTCAGTTTCCAATTGCTTATTTCAGAAAAGATGGTTGTAATGATTCCACACCCATTCACCTTAACATTGTCAAGTAGTTTAGCACACTTAGATTTCTAGATGTACCAAGATGTAAAACTTACTACGTCATATGTCGTTTTGTCAGCCTGCAAATGAGAGTTAGTATATTTAAATATATCACAAAGCTAGGTATGAAAGTCATTATTGTTCAGTACATATATGATTTGAGAATTAACACCAACATATATCCTTCTCGTGACTTCATACTCCACAAACAAATGATGCATGTTTTTGGTACTATTGCCGCACACACAACTATTAACATCACCATAATGTGCATATCTAGCCAATTTGTCTTTAGTAGGAAAACAACTATGCAGACACTTCTATATGAAGTGATGGATTATAGGCGGAAGATTGCATTTCCAAAAAGTGTTCCAAGCCATAATTAGATTATTCTTAGTTGGTTTCTAACAAGATAATCATCTAAGATAACTTTATACGTTGTCTTGACAGAAAAAGTGGTCGCTACCAGCTGGCTTCCATAAAAGTTTATCTTCACCAAGCATAGGTAATCTTATATCAGTGATGGATCTAATTATATTTTGATCGAACATAGGTAGTCTTATATCAGTGATGGAACAAAGTATATTAGCTGGTTCAGCAAGCCTTCTAAAAAATAAGGTTTAATGCGTGTGTTCTACTGGAACGCTTAGGGCTTGGCCAAGGATGGTGCAAATTCCAAGCTTAAGGAGTTATATACCTTGCACAAACCTGGTATTATTTGTATTGTTGAACCAATGGTTTTCTACACTTCTCAATTTGTGAGAAGTTTGAGGCTGGATGATTTTAGCGAGATGTGATCGCTAATGAAGTTGATGGTGCTAAAGGTAATATATGGGTTCTCAGAAAAAAACAATTTAGATTGTCCATGTATTCTCTCTTGTACTAAGCAGGCTATTACTTTGGATTTTGATGGTAATTATATTTCTGTTGTGCATGCCTTCTTTAAAGCAGTTATGGTATCAATTGGGGTTGTTTTTTTTTTTATCTAATCCATGGCTTGTTATTGGTGGTTTTAACCGCATTTGGATGAGAAAAAAGGTGGTATGGTTTCTAAAGATGTTTATATTAATGAGTGTATGAGTTAGATGTCTGATAATGGTTTGGTTGAAGTTGATGATATTGGTAAGAAGTATACTTGGTCAAATTTTCAGGGTGGCCATAAAAAAATTGTTTCAAAACTTGACAGCGCCATTGTTAATGATGGTTGGTTATGAAAGTATGAAAATTGGAGGTGCAAAGCTTTGCTTGGAATTGCATTCGATCATTTTCCTTTTTTTGGCTTTGCTTTTGAGAATCCAAGGCCAGCTAGAGTTTTTTTTTTCTTTCTAGAAGATGTGGCTTTCTCATTTTGGTTTTATGGATTTGGTTAAAGAAAGTTGGAAACTTCAACTCAATGGTGCTCCTCCTTTGTGTTCGCTGGAAAATTAAAAAAGATTGAAGGAGACTATGAAGATATAGGAAACAACTGTTTTTGGTGATGTTCAATTTAGATTAAAACAAGCTATAACCGAGAATGATCTGCTTGATTATGATCCGGCTGATGACTTGCAGTTCACTAGGGTAATGGATGCTCAAAAAACTATTAAGGAAGTGAGAACTGAATTGGCAATTATGCTTAAGATGAAATCTAGAGTAACTTGGTTGGAAGATGGTGATCAGAACACTAGATTTTCCCATAATAGTATCCGTATGAAAAGAAGCCAAAATACAATCTCTGAATGTGAGATTTCCACTGACTCTACTTTGTTTTTGCAGGATGAAATTAATAACTATACTGTCAATTATTATAAAGACAAGTTTACTAGTGGTGATACTTTTATTGATCCTAAACTTTTGACATAGACCATGAGAGCATTACCGTGGAGGAAAGTGCTCTTATGGATGCCTTGACAACTATGAAGGAGATTAAAAAAGTTGTTTTTGATTTGGGAGCTGACAGTGCACCGGATCAGGATGGCTTCTCAGATATTTTGTATAGGCAGTGTTGGGATATTATTAAAGAGGACTTAGTTAAGGCTATTATCAACTATTGGCAGAATTCCAAATGGCATTAAATCTAGTTTTATTGTGCTTATTCCAAAGAACAATGCATCTGATGCTATTAAGGATTACAGGCCTATTGGCTTGAGAAATATTTTTTTTTTTTGCAAAATCATATAAAGATATTGTCCACTCGGCTTAGTATGGTGCTTAACAAATTGATTGCTGAAGAACAAGTTGCTTTCATGAAGGGGAAAAATATACATGAAAATATTGCTTTGGCTTCTGAACTGATTAATGAAATTGGTGTGAGTAGGAAACATGGTAATGTTGGCCTAAAACTGTATTGCTCAAGAAGTTGATATTGTTAGTTGGGAGTTTGTTGCTTAGGTTTTTAGGCGGTATGGCTTCTCTGAAAATTGGTGCAATTGGATTTATTAGAGCACTGCTCGGTCGAACTTGCAAGCGTTGCTATGTCAATCTTGTTTGTAAAGTTTAGTTTCCAAAACTATAAGTCTTGATTTCTAATCTACTTATAGCTAAGTCTCAGATTAGGATAGTAAGTGTAGTTGAGCATTAAACTTCACGGCGTTCATCAATTGAAAATGAAGAACTACTAAGGGGAGCTTGTGGAACTTCATTAACAAAAGGTATGTGAAGACTTGAAATCATCTATCACTCAAAAGTCTATCTACTCTATATCCTATTTGAGACAAAATTCGTATAGATATATAGACTTCGATTATACACATTTGATATTTCAAGCTGAGTTTAACTTGCTTACATATTTCTCGAAATATGTGTAGTTAATCTTTCGCTTTAACAAAGTTCATCTTATATTCTTGACGAAAGTCAAAAGATGATCATGTGAAAATTGCCTGGTAACATCTTACATGATTTGTGTGAGACGGTCATTTGATTTAGACTCAGAATGTTTCGTATTGATCATTCGATCACTTGAAAATTGCTTTGAAGCTAATAGTTTGTGTGAGACAGCTATTGTCATCTTCTATGAATGTTTCTAATGATTGAAATGGGATTTTAGAACAATTAACAATTATTGGATATAATACAGTATGGGTACTTGTACGCTAAACTGTTGCATGTTCTTCCAAGTCCGGGAACCATAGTATGCATACCCGTATGCGTACTGGTTGGTTAGTGAAAGTCCGAGAACTTAGTATGCATACTCGTATGCGTACTGGGGTAAAGTTCATGTCCGGAAATTCAACTAAGTTTGGAGGTATGCGTACCTGTTCGCATATTGACGAACCCAAACTTAGTCCGGCCACTTAGGTATACGTATCCGTTTGCATACTTGAGTAGATTATGTTCTAAAATCGGTTTGTTCATGAACTAATACATTTATATATTAAGGAATGCAATCTTTTGCAAACCGTGGATATAATGTTCATGAATTCATTCGAGTGAATCAAAATCGATTTTTCTTCAATTGTGTCTTGTATACTTCTACGAAAATATAAACAATTGAACAACTCTAGAACTAGTTTCATTTGAATCATTTGAACTAGTTATGGTTAAGATAAATAAGGTTGATATGAAAGTATTCATATGGCTAACTTCGGTTAACTATTGTTGAGCCAACAAGGTGCACACGTTTAGGTACGGTTACTCATATCTAAATAAAATAAGTTTTCATTTTTGTGTAACAAGATAAGTTCGATCTAATGGTTGAAAGATATTAGCTTGCGTCTAATCAGGTTTACATCTAACGGTGAATATTTAATGCTTTGTTACCAAGGTAAAATTGATTGAAAATCCTGATTTGAAGACTATATAAGGGAGAACTCTAGCAACTGGGAAACCTAATCCCCACACCTCTTGTGCGATACTAGTTGCGACTAGAGTCGATTCTCCTTTAACCTTAGGTTTTCCCAAAACCCTGTAGGTTAACGACTTGAAGACTTCATTGGGATTGTGAAGCCAGAACCAACTATTTTCTCTGTAGTTGTGTATTCTTATGTTGCCGTTTTCTATCATATTGAGTACTATCTTCTCTAAGATTTGCTCGAGATTTAATCTCCGATAGGCAAGATAAAAAGTAGTCACAAACATCTTCGTCTCATCATTTGTGATTCCACAATATCTTGTTTCGCTACCATACGATTAAGATTATTGTGAGGTGATTCATATTACTAGGCTATTCTTCAGGAATATAAGACCGGTGCATCAATTGGTTCCTGTTCACCTTTATTTATCAAAAGACGGAACAAAACTCATAGGTATTTATGTGGGAGATAGATTTATCTATTCAATATACTTTACTGTGTGAGACAGATTGGTTTATCAAGTGTTCGACTTTGGGTCAAAGCAACTCTTAGTTGTGGGTGAGATCAACTAAGGGAATCAAGTGCGCAGAGTACTGCTGGAATTCAGAGGCGTAAGGAAACGGCTGTACCTTGATCAATGTGAGATTGGTTGGGGCTCAACTACATTCCAGTCCGAAGTTAACTTGGAGTAGGATAGTGTCTGTAGCGGCTTAAAACAGTGTAATGTTTAAATATGGACTAGGTCCCGGGGTTTTCTGCATTTGCGGTTTCCTCGTTAACAAAATTTCTGGTGTCTATGTTATTTCTTTTCCGCATTATATTTGTTTATACAATTGAAATATCAAAGGTTGTGCATAAGTTCAAGCAATTGTGAATCCAACCTTTGGTTGTTGATTGAATCGATTGACACCTAGATATTGGTTTTTGATACCGTCCAATTTGTTTCTTATAATAATCAAGATCACGGATTTCTATCTGTTTGATTTGCTGATTACATAAAAAAACAGAGATATAACTCTTGGATATATTTCTTGATTGAGCTCACTTTATTAGTTGGTACTCTCAGAATTATATTCGAGTTAGTCCATAGAGATTGCCTAAATGAAATATTGGGTGAGGTTGTTAGACCCCCGCCTTTTCAATTGGTATCAGAGCAGGCAAACACGTTTAAAACCTTATAAGTCTATTTTTGTAGCGATCTGACTCTATGGAAAGAAGTGCTATCTCAGTAAACGTACCACCAGTCTTCGATGGCTCAAATTACTTATGGTGGAAAATTATTATGCGTGCCTTTATTCAAGCGCGTGATTTTCAATAATGGGTCTATGTTGTTAATGGCTATGATCCTCCAATGGTTACAGTAGACGGTGTCTCTATTGCAAAGGATATTGGTAGATATGAACCTAACGAGATTCTCGCTGCAAAGCAAAATTCTGACGGTTTAAATGCTATCATTCATACCATTACCCCAGATCTTCAGCACTGGGAATACCTCTTAAAAGGAAGCTAGACTTCAAAACCTAAATTATGATTGGAAAAACCTTCGTATGGTTGATAAAGATTCATTTGATGAGTTTAATCACAAAGTGTCTGAAATTGTTAATGCATTTTTTGCATTGGGTAAGACTATTCCTGAAAAGGATATTACGATGAAAATTCTCAGATCATTGCCAGTCAAATACGATTCTAAGAAACATGCCATCGTTGAAGGAAATAACCTTGATACGCTTTCCATAAATACTCTTGTTGGGAAGTTAAAAATACTTGATCTTGATCAGAACACAGTCAGAACATTTGCGTTCAATGTTGTGACCAACACAAGCAAATCTTCTAACTTGTCTTGGGCTGATGAATGTTGCTCCAATCATGTTGATTTTGATAAATCACTGATTACACAAAAGATCAAGGGTATTGTTAAAAGAAACAAAAGATGTGAGAAACGTCTCTCTCCGGTTAATGCTTCAGATGATTCAATACAAGAAAAATCATCCCAAGTTGTCAATATCGTGCATTCTTCCGATGTGTGCAATGAATTTTCAGCTCTCACAACAGAAACTTCTTCCTACTCAAATTTTGATTTAGAGTTTGAGTCTGATACTGAGATTTTTGAATTCTTGAATAAGTGTGAAGCAATTCACCAAGAAAATCTCCAACTAAAGGCTTCGTTGGAGAAACTTGAATCATCACTTCAGGTGAAAAATCTTGAGATGGATTGTCTTAATGATGAATTCACCAGGACCCTATCTCTAAAGGAAACAAAGATTAATACTCTTAAGTGTGACCTGCAAAGGTTGTCTGGAAGTTCTAACAAAATCTCAACAATGTTATTCGATCAGAAGTCTTTTGGAAACACAAATGGTTTAGGGTTCGAAAGCAAAACTGTGAGCACAAACAACTCTTTTGTTCCAGCCAGTTTTGGAATAATTGATGATGAATGTTTTGATAAACAGGAGGCAAATATGCAAGACAATAAATCTTCCTTGATTTGTTTGTTTTGTGGAAATGCAAATCATGTTCAAAATAAGTGTTGGAAATTCAAAAGGAACAACAAAAGAATTTCCAAACTTCAAAATGACATGCAAAGAATGAATCTGGACTTGGGGAATCAACAGGGTACTCCTGAAGACAAGAAGAAATCTAAAAGAACCAGATTCAGACGAGGTAAGAAGTCTGTTTATGCAACAAACCTTGATAAGTCACTATGTGATAAAAGATGTGAGCATTCGGCTCACTCCGTCACTATATAATTCTAATGACGTCTGCATCCTCATCTTTAACTTGAGAAAATGAGGATTGCATCAAGGTTGCTCAAGTTTTGTATAATTGTTAATTTTTTATATATTAAGAAAATATCTTCTTAGTTAAAATAGATAATAGACCATGAACCGTAAAAGACTTTTTCAAAGTTCTTCTAGGGTATGGCTTTCCATTGGTCTATTTATATTCATTTGTGATCAAAATTACCTTCACTTCTTTTATCTTTGAAAGATACAGTTTCATGGCTCCTGTAACTAGAGGTACCACAAAAAGGGATGCAGTTGAAGCAGTCAATGTGTATCTTTGTGAAGGAATCATTTCCTCAAGGAAGAAAAAGGAGAGATCTACAAATGATGAAGAAGGTTTTTCCTCTAATTTCCCCTTGTTTGTTTGTCATTTTGATAATAACTTTAGAGGTATGGTGAAGGATTTCATCAACAAAAGGAATGATTTAAAATTTCAAATCATTTTCTCTTTAGAAAAGATAGCTCACTATGAACATAAGTTGTCTCTAACAAAGAACACCTTGTGTGTACTAAAAAGAGAACTTCGTGAGTTAACTGATATTTCTGAAGATTTGGAGGAATTGAACGATCCCATAATCAATGGGTTTTTCAATTGAGAAGGAATTCTCAGTAGATGCTCTGAGAAAGCTCTACGATGTCTAGGAAACTTCTTATGAGAATTTATTCTTGTGTTTTAAGAAGGATAACCAGGGTTTAGAATATCAATTATTGTGAGTACGCATAGCTATTGCCAACGATTTTTATCTTGCAATGTTTTTAGATTTATTTATTTAAATTCTAAAGTTTATTTGAAATATGATTCTGCGGTATTAATTTTTATTGGTTTCATATACTGCAAATATTATTACGGGATATGTGTGTTTGCGTCCGTGAACTATGATTGTCCCACATTTGTCAAAAGTTAAGTTTATTGTGTCATTATGCAAATATTGATGGAAGATATGATGAACTTTTGATTACAAAGATTAAGTCTATGATACCATTATGCAAATATTGATAAAAAATAAAATGAATCTTTGAATATTCCGTAGTATTGATCTTTCCCTGATCCACTTCTATGTGAAAGTACTGTGTGGCTCCATAAGTTTTCTTATGTTGAGCATTTCCGATTAAATTAATCATAGGTTTACTTGTAGTTAATTTAATTGAGTTTTTTTGGATACAAATTCATTTAATTTTTTAATGTCCAAAGAAATCCTTCTTTTCTTGCAAAAGTAAGGTCGCTCTTGTTGTTCTTTCGGGAATGACATTTTATGGGGGAGAGTTCTTATTTGAACTTGTACTTAATTGCCAAATCTTTGTGGGGATTGCGGCTGTAGAATATTGTAGGAGTTTTCTTGTATCTTTATGAACTCCTTGATGAATGCATTTAGTTTCGACTATATGATTGCATCTAAACAAAGTTGATATGTTTTTTTTTAGTCATGAAGAATCTCTATGAGAATTTCATTATGATCCCACTAGTTTTCGTATCGTTGCCAATTTATATTGACAAAAGGGGGAGAATTAATGTGTAGTTCACACTACAAATACATATGGTTTATGGATCATTATGTACGGGGGAGTGGTTTTCATATGAGATGAAGTATTGACTAAGGGGGAGCAATACATATTACCATAGTATTGTTGTCAAAGTTGTGATACAAATGGACTTTGATGCTGTGAAATAATACTATGACATTGTATAACAATACGAAAACATCTTCTTTTTATATATTGTTATAGCTACGGATCTTCAACAACTATGATGCCGATTTGAACATGTTCAAAATCACTTGAGTACTTGGAAGTGACGAAGATTTCCAGTAATGTTGAAGAACCAAGGAAATCAAGCATTTGGATGAGAAGTTACAAAGTTTATTTATTTTGTAATCCATATGTATTGATAGTTTTGTCACTAAAATTGACAAAGGGGAGATTGTTAGAGCACTGCTCGGTCGAACTCGCAAGCGTTGCTATCTCAAGCTTGTTTGTCAAGTTTAGTTGCCAAAACTATAAGTCTTGATTTCTAGTATACTTATAGCTAAGTCTCGAATTAGGATAGTAAGTGTAGTTGAGCATTAGACTTCACGGCGTTCATCGATTGAAGACGAAGAACTACTAAGGGGAGCTTGTGGAACTTCATCAACAAAACATATGTGAAGACTTGAACTCATCTATCACTCAAAAGTTTATCTACTCTATCTCATATTTGAGACAAAAGGAATATATCCATATACACTTCGATTATACACATTTGATATTTCGAGCCGAGTTTAACTCACTTACATATTTCTCGAAATATGTGTTGGTAAGCTTTCGCTTTAACAAAGTTCATCTTATATTCTCGACGAAAGTCAAAAGATGATCATGTGAAAATCGCCTGGTAACATCTTACATGATTTGTGTGAGACATTAATTTGATGTAGACTCATAATGTTTCGTATTGATCATTCCATCACTTGAAAATTGCTTTGAAGCTGATAGTTTGTGTGAGACAACTATTGTCGTCTTCTATGAATGTATTAATGATTGAAATGGGAGTTTAGAACAATTAACTATGATTGGATATAGCACAGTATGCGTAATTGTATGCTAAACTGTTGCATGTTATTCCAAGTCCGGGAACCATAGTATGCATACCCGTAAGCGTATTGGTTGGTTAATGAAAGTCTGGAAAATTAGTATGCATACCCGTATGCGTACTGGCGTAAAGTTCATGTCCGGAAATTCAACTAAGTTTGGAGGTATGCGTATCCGTTCGCATATTGACGAACCCAAACTTAGTCCGGCCACTTAGGTATGCATATCCGTTTGCATACTTGAGTAGGTTATGTTCTAAAATCGGTTTGTTCATGAACTAATACATTTATATATGAAGGAATACAATCTTTTGCAAACCGTGGCAATAATGTTCATGAATTGATTCAAGTGAATCAAAATCGATTTTGCTTCAATTGTGTCTTGTATACTTCTATGAAAATATAAACAATTGAACAACTCTAGAACTAGTTTCATTTGAGTCATTTGAACTAGTTATGGTTAAGATGAATAAGGTTGATATGAAAGTGTTCATATGGCTAACTTCGGTTAACTATTGTTGAGCCAACAAGGTGCACATGTTTAGGTATGGTTACTCATATCTAAATGAAGTCACTTTTCATTTGTGTGTAACAAGCTAAGTTCGATCTAACGGTTGAAAGATATTAGCTTGAGTCTAATCAAGTTTTTATCTAACGATGAATATTGAATGCTTTGTTACCAAGGTATCATTAATTGCAAACCCTAATTTGAAGACTATATAAAAGAGAACTCTAGAAACTAGGAAACCTAATCCCCACACCTCTTGTATGATACTAGTTGCGACTAGAGTCGATTCTCCTTTAACCTTAGGTTTTCCAAAACCCTGTAGGTTAACGACTTGAAGACTTCATTGGGATTGTGAAGCCAGACTCAACTATTTTCTCTATAGTTGTGTGGTCTGATCTTGCTGATTTCTATCGTATCCAGTACTATCTTCTCTAAGATTTGCTCGAGATTTAATCTCCGATAGGCAAGATAAAAAGTAGTCACAAACATCTTCGTCTCATCGTTTGTGATTCCACAATATCTTGTTTCGCTACCATACGATTAAGATTATTGTGAGGTGATTGATATTACTAGGCTGCTCTTCTGGAATATAAGTCTGGTGCATCAATTGGTTCCTGTTCACCTTGATTTATCAAAAAACGGAAAAAAAAACTCATAGGTATTTCTGTGGGAGATAGATTTATCTATTCAATAGACTTTTCTATGTGAGACGGATTGATTTATCAAGTCTTCGAATTTGGGTCGTAGCAACTCTTAGTTGTGGGTGAGATCAGCTAAGGGAATCATGTGCGCAAAGTCCTGCTGGGATTCAGAGGCGTAAGGAACGCGACTGTACCTTGATCAGTGTGAGATTGGTTGGGGCTCAACTACATTCCAGTCTGAAGTTAACTTGAAGTAGGCTAGTGTCTGTAGCGGCTTAATACTGTGTGGTGTTTAAATCTGGACTAGGTCCCAGGGTTTTTCTCCCTTCCTCGTTAACAAATTTCTGGTGTCTGTGTTATTTCTTTTCCGCATTATATTTATTTATACAATTGAAATATCACAGGTTGTGCGTAAGTTCAAGCAATTGTGAATCCAACCTTTGGTTGTTGATTGAATTGATTGACACTTGGATATTTGGTTTTTGATACCGTCCAATTTGTTTCTTATAATAATCAAGCTCACAGATTTCTATATGTTTGATTTGATGATTACATTAATAAACAGAGATATAACTCTTGGATATATTTTTTGTTTGAGCTCGTTTTATTAGTTGGTGCTCTCAGAATTATATTGGAGTTAGTCCATACAGATTGCCTAAATGTAATATTGGGTCAGGTTCTTAGACCCCCGCTTTTTTTCAGGATTCTCAATATCTTGCATTCGGCTGGGGTTTCTATTTTGATTAATCGCATCCCTGAAGGTTTCTTTAGCATAACATGAGGTTTGCGGCAAGGTGATCCTCTTTTTTTCTGATATTTGTGCTTATTGAAGATGTTTAGAGCCGCAAAATCTCTGTACTTTTTGCTACCAAAAAAATAAAGTGTATGGTTAGTTAAAAAGGAGTTGCACCAACGCATCTTCCTTTTGCTGATGAAATTTTAGTTTTCTGTAAAGGAAACTGGCATGGTTCGCACAATCCGAATGACATGTCAGGAATGTACCAAAGGGCCTCTGGCCAATATGTCAACCGTAACAAGCAAATTTTACTATAGAGGTGACTCTTGTTTTTGTGGTATATCTGAAAAAGCGGGGGTCTAACAACCACACCCAATATTTCTCTTAGCAATCTGTATGGACAAACTCCAATATACTTTCAAGAGAATCAACTAGACAGTCAGACTCAATCTTTAGAAAAGTATATCAAAGAGTTTGTTTCTCAATTTCTCAATTCAATCCTCAATCAAACAAATAGGAATTTGCGAGCCCGATTGAATAAGAGAAACAACTTGGACGATACCACAAATCAATATCCAAGTGTCAATCAATTCAATCAACAAACCAAAGGCCGGATTCAAGAACTGATTGATCTTAACGCACAACTGTAGATGAGGAAAAACGATTTGCTGGTTTTTAAGGAATTGAGAAGATGACCGTACGGAGGAGACTCTTCGAACCGAGCGAAATTTAAACCTCACACAGATGCACCGCTGCAAAGGGGGTGCTTTAGATTCGAGAGATCAATCTGTAGTACTCTGGCCTAAATCAAGACAATGAACGTTCCAGAATAAATTCGGTCACAAGAG
This sequence comes from Papaver somniferum, assembly GCF_003573695.1. NCBI lineage: Eukaryota > Viridiplantae > Streptophyta > Magnoliopsida > Ranunculales > Papaveraceae > Papaver > Papaver somniferum. The sequence continues at coordinate 71,794,103 of NC_039366.1, read as the reverse complement.
AGGATGGGTTGATCTGTAGGAGGGAAGCTGAGAAATGTGTGGAATCAATGGTAATCAAAGATTGTGGGTGTGTCAATTCCGAATACGATAAGCTCTGAGTGATTGAAATTGCTCAATTGAGAGTAGTTGCTCATTTGATGAGTTGATGATCTCGTGTTGTCGATGAGACCTGAGATTGATGATACTGATGACGACTCAATCATGATTCAGAGACTTATTTATATTGTTGGAATTTTAGACACCATGATTCCATGAAGTGTGACAATTGATGGAATTAAGGAGTGGGGAAGTGGAGATCGTGTTTGAAACCAGTTGCTCAACGTGTGGAGACTTGGTCGATTTTCCACCCACTACCTCGTGGATTCCTTCAACTGATTGCACGACTTGCTCACATTTCATCGTGTGTTTGAACACATGTGCCGTACACCGCCAGACCAAAACCCTAAGTGATATCCCCCCAAGTGACACGATTGACGCCTCGTGGTTTGTTAGTCAATTGATGGCTTCATGGTTTGATGGGACGATGAGTCCATGTAGCCGTTGAGTTGAACATGATGTTCTGAAACTCATGAATTGAACATGTCATGAGACAGAGGTATAGTTCTTACGATGAAGTGAGAAAGTATTGCTCATTCGATGGATCGTTGAATATTGATTGTTGAACCAATATTCCTTGGTTTGAGCAAATATTACTCATCTGAGCAAGTGCTGCTCATGTGATGAATTGTTGAATATTTGATCGTCTGAGCATGTGTTGCTCATCTGATGGATTATTGGTAGCGTACCAAAAATATTAATTAGAATACTGGTCGTTGAACCGAGCATAATTAGTAAAATTAATGACCATGAGGTCATCGTAAAATTATTAGGGTTGGAATCTGGAATATGATCCTTGGATTCAGAAACCCTAATTTGATCAATTGATGATCAATTCATGGTTCGTCAGAATTTCAACCATGGGACGAAGGAGGGAGCGACTACATGGGACCGTGGATCAACCATGTAGTGTCTATATTCTCATGTGAGAAAATAAAAAGAACTCATGAAGAGTTGACGATTTGTTCGTGAAAGAATGATCAAATGCTGATTTAATCATTTATTCGAAAATGCTCGTCTGAGCCTTAGGTGAGAAAACCTAATTAATTATGACGAGGCGAGGGACCGACCATGGAGTCATGAAACCGGCCCTGGGTTGTCACGTGACCGCCTGACGATCACTTCATGAAAATCCAAAGTGTTTGGAAGAGTTTTGGACCTAATACGAGCAATTGTGCAAATTAGGTCAAAACTGTGAAAATTGATGGGACCGGCTTCCGTGAGCCAAAGAGCCAATTTTGGTCGGTCAAGATAGCGTGCTCGTGTCCCCAAGGCGTCCGCGTCTCAGTCCTGAGAATTTTGATATTTTCTGGCGTGCAATTGAGCATCCATTCGAGAAAATATGCCAAAATTAGGGTTTCGACGAAACTGAGGAAAACACCATGAGATGATGAAAAATAATTATAAAATAAGGGATGAGGAGGCGTGGGACCTCCGTGGTCAAGGCATGGTCGTCTGGTCGTGACCACGGTCCCGTGGTGCCTTTTCCTTAATTTTATAATATTTTGATGATTTTATGAAAAATTCATGAATTTTGAGAAATTTGATGAATTTAGGGAGTTTCCATGAATTGAAGGAGTTTTCATGAGTTCAAGGAAGCAAAAAATATTAAAATAATAAAAACAAGGGCGTGTGGGACCGTGGAAGGCATGGCCGGCCGACTTGGGCTCGGTCCCACGAGTTTCCCTAATTTTTATTATTTTTTATGTATTTTTGATGAATTGAGGGAATTTTTCCTAATTTGAGAGAAATACCATGAAATCAAGGAATTTGATGAATTCAAGGGAAAAAATAATAAAATAATAAAAAAAAGGGGCATGTGGGACCGGCTAGGGCATGGCCGCCCGGCAAAGCCCGGTCCCACAAGTTTTCATAATTTATTTTATTTTATTATTATTTGATGATTTGTGCAAAATACCATGAAATCAAGGAGTTTTTTCATGAAATTAGAGAAATAATAATAAAACAATAAGGAACCGTGGGGTGTGGGGCCGGTTGGGACCAAGGCATGGACGGTTGGCCAATGGTCACGCCCCACACTCCTTTCCTTAATTTTATATTATTTTTTATGAATTTATGGAAGTACCATGAAACCGAGGAGTTTCCTCGAGACGAAGGAGATTTGATAAAATGAGAGAATTTTCAACAAATCATGGAAAATAATAAAATGCATTAAAAATATAAAACTGGCATGGGATTGACCACGACACGGTCGGTCGGTCGTGTGTCCGTGATCCCAGCACCCTGGTCAATATTTTTAATTATTTATTATTTTCTTCCCTATTTTGCATAGGTTCATCGTTTCGTTGTATTTTTGAAATACTCGTTCGTGGGGTGACTGTTAGTGTATCGTCGTTGAATACACCTTCACCATTTGAATCGGGGATTACTTAGAGGTAGCTCAGACGCCCGGTTGTTGATTATTTATTACTAATTGTGGAATTCAGTGGAGAATAATTCACAAAACTGAGTAATAAGATGTTTATTATTAATTCATAGGATCAACTGAGGATTCGACTACGAATTCAGAATAATAAAGTGAGCATTACCATACCATGGGATCGTAGATTCGACCATAGAATCGGAGTAATTAAGATTTATCTATTACCATTTATGAGACCAGTTGTGGATTCGATCATGAAATCGGAGTAATGAGATAATATAGTTATTGCTATTCCATGACATCAAGCCGTGGATTCGATCATAGAATTAGAAAAATTGTTATTGCCATTCCATGGGACCAGTCGTGGATTCGACCATGGGATAAGAGCAATTGTAATTAGGAATAATTAACTTTGTGGCTCTATACTAGCAGAGCAAGCTGTCTAGGAGCATTAATTATCCCTATACGAACTTGTCGGTAAGTCATATCCTTTATATAGTCAGGGTAAACTCGTTGTTTGTTCTTAAAGACGTTATCGCTCTATACTAGCAGAGCAAGCTGTCTAGGAGCCCTCCATCTCGTGATACTATATAGAAATAATCACTGAAAGTATTCAGTATTCATGAGATATGCCGTTGTCCAGTCGTGAGACTACATATCTACATGTACTCTGAGAGAAAGTACTCTCCGTTGAGAATTCGATGAGAGACTCATGTCTCGATATTCACGTCTGATTGCTGAATCAGGGCTTCGTATAATTATGAGTTTACGAATTTAGCCTTTGTCGAAAATCCACCATCTACAACAACCTGTGATATTTCAATTATATAAACAAATATAATGTGGAAAAGAAAGGGATAATTGGTGTTTCGTACTCGGGTTTAGACCAAGACTAGTGTTTGGTCTAACATTTGTCCAACGTTAGGGCTTGGTACCTGGACCAGACGTGGACCCTCGTTGACTAGGTAAAATTTTAATTTCTATTTAGTTATTATTAACAATTCATATAAAATGTAATTATTACACCAATTTACTATCGCACCCTCCATTTTCTTAATATTTACCAAATTCCCAGATTAAATATACGAAGCCTCTTCCTTTTCTGAACGTTGACCACCACCACCACCACGGCTCTATATTCATCTCTCTGACACTGCCAATGCAATCACCAACACAATCAAAATCAAACAACACGACGGAATCAATACAATTAGGTTTTTGATATGTTTTTTTTTCTTTTTTTTTTGTTGTTGCTGAGATTGAATCTATTGATGGGTTATATGCAAGAACAGTCGGCGAATAACGTGAATCTGTTATGGGTTTTATGCAAGAAATCACTTGGAGAAGCAGTGTGGGTGTTTGATGATTTGTAACATTCTTTCTCTATGATTTCACATTCTTTCAATTGTAATAGATCTAAATTTTGGGATAAAAGGATTGAAATTAAGCTTTTAAATCAGATTTACAATAGAATTTATACTTCTATGGTAAAATTTCAGAAAGAAATTTGCCAATCTCTGGTTGAAGATGAAGATATACCAATCAAGAATTTCGTTAATTTGGGTCTGGGTTTTTTCTACGGGGTATTGAACTTTTGATCAAATTTATGGAGGTGATTTGAGATGATTGTTTAATTTCCTGGTTTAATTTTATGTTGATTGGAGTCTCAGATGATTGTTTGGTGGAATTAAAATATGAGGGAGGAGAAATAGAGACTAGGGTTCTATTACGACTGAGGAACCGGTGATGCTGTCGAGAAGACAAGGGAATGATTGAATCCATGGAGTTCTGGGAAGAGATCTTGAAGCCGAGAAGAACGATGTATAATTGTTTTTGTTATGGTCAGTGAAGATTTGGGGATTTGTGGTTTCTGTCAAGAACCAAAAATCGGGGAAAGAAATAAAGTTGATGCTGCTGTGAGATTTGGGTTCCGGCGACTGCAACTTCCATATAGATGGCGTTAAAGAAAAACAAGGATTCCTGAAATCAGGATTGGTCATAATTGTTGGTGAAGATTTCGTTTCGATTGAAATGGATTTTAACACAACAATGGTGTTGTTTCCATTGATCACTAGAAGGTGTTGATGGGGGAACTCAGAGATACTGATGATGCTGTTTCATGGTTGGAGTTTGCTGATGAAGGAAAAGAGCTCGAGTCTAGTAAAACAGTTGAGAACAAGTCCATTATGATCCGGAGGAGCTGGATCATTGATGGAAGACGATAGAAATGTCAAGTATGATAGATCGAGGGTATACTTGTAAACTTATAATTTTAGAGTATTTTTAATTTTATAAAATTAATTAAAGTCAGGTCGTAAACAGTCAACGTAGGTCCACGTATGGTCCAGGTACCAACCCCTAATGTTAGACCAAACACTAGTGTTGGTCTAAATCGGAGTGCCAAACACCAATTATCCCGAAAAGAAATAACACAGGCACCAGAAATTTTCTTAACGAGGAAACCGCAAATACAGAAAAACACCGGGACCTAGTCTAGATGTGAAAACCACACTGTATTAAGCCGCTACAGACACTAGCGCACTCCAAGTTAACTTCGGACTGGAATGTAGTTGAGCCCTAACCAGTATCACACTGATCAAGGTACGGTTGCGCTGCTTACGTCTCTGAATCCCAACAGGACTCTACGCACTTGATTCCCTTAGCTGATATCACCCACAACTAAGAGTTGCTACGACCCAAAGTCGAAGACTTGATAAACCAATCTGTCTCACACAGAAAAGTCTATTGAATAGATAAATTTGTGTGTCCCACAGATAAACCTATGAGTTTTGTTCCGTCTTTTGATAAATCAAGGTGAACATGAACCAATTGATATACCAGACTTATATTCCCGAAGAACAACCTAGAAATATCAATCATCTCACAATAATCTTAATCGTATGGTAGCGAAACAAGATATTGTAGAATCACAAACGATGAGACGAAGATGTTTGTGACTACTTTTTATCTTGCCTATCGGAGATTAAATCTCGAGAAAATCTTAGAGAAGATAGTACTCAATCACGATAGAAAACAACAAGATCAGAACACACAACTACAGAGAAAATAGTTGGTTCTGGCTTCACAGTCCCAATGAAGTCTTCAGGTCGTACAGGGTTTTGGATAAACCCACGGTTAAAAGAGAATCGACTCTAGTCTCAACTAATATCACATATGAGGTGTGGGGATTAGGATTCCCAGTTTCTAGAGTTCTCCTTTATATAGTATTCAAATCAGGGTTTACAATCAATGTTACCTTGGTAACAAAACATTCAATATTCAACCATTAGATCGAGCTTAGCTTGTTACACACAAATGAAAGTGACTTCATTTAGATATGAGTAACCGTACCTAAACGTGTACACCTTTGTTGGCTCAACAATAGTTAACTGAAGTTATCCATATGAACACTTTCATATCAACTTCATTCATCTTAACCATAACTAGTTCAAATGACTCAAATGAAACTAGTTTTAGAGTTGTTCAATTGTTTATATTCTCATAGAAGTATACGAGACACAATTGAAAAAAAATTGATTTTGATTCACTCGAATCAAGTCATGAATATTATAGCCATGATTTGCCAAAGATTGCATTCCTTATTATATAAATGTATTAGTTCATGAATAAACTGATTTGAGAACATAATCCACTCAAGTATGCGAACGGGAACGCATACCACCAAACTCAGTAAAGTCCCCGAACTTGAACCTCACGCCAGTACGCGTACCGGTATGCGCACTTAGGTCTCGGACTTTCATTAACCAATCAGTACGCATACGGGTATGCATACCATGGTTCCCGGACTTGGATCACACATATGCAAGTACGCATACTGTGCTTGTATCCAATTGTTATAAACGCTCATTTCAACCATTGAAACATTCTCGGAAGACGACAATAGTTGTCTCACACAAACTATTAGCTTCAAAGTAATTTTCAAGTGATCGAGTGATCAATACGAAACATTCCGAGTCTACATCAAATGACTATCTCACACAAATCATGTAAGATGTTACCATGAGATTTTCACATGATCATCTTTTGACTTTCGTCAAGAATATAAGATGAACTTTGTTAAAACGAAAGCTTACCAACACATATTTCGAGAAATATGTAAGCGAGTTAAACTCAGCTCGAAATATCAAATGTGCATAATTGAATTCTATATATCTATACGACTTTTGTCTCAAATAGGAGATAAAGTAGATAGACTTTTGAGTGATAGATGAGTTCAAGTCTCCACATACCTTTTGTTGATGAAGTTCCACAAGCTCCCTTTAGTAGTTCTTCGTCTTCAATCGATGAACACCGTGAATTCTAATGCTCAACTACACTTTCTATCCTAATCCGAGACTTAGCTATAAGTAGACTAGAAATCAAGACTTATAGTTTTGGCAACTAAACTTGGCAAACAAGCTTGAGATAGCAACGCTTGCGAGTTCGACCGAGCAGTGCTCTAATTAAATCTAATTCTATTTTTTTTGCCGATGGAGAAAGCTGTTTTTCCTGATAGATATTTGGGTATTCAACTCAAGCCGGGCATTTTTCCTCATATTCATGTCAGGAAAGTGGTTGAGAAGATAATGGACAAGTTGGCTGGCTGGAAAATTAAGATGATATATTTTCAAGCTAGATTGGTTTTAATTCAGTATGTGATATCCAGTTATGTAATACATTCTATGGATTTCTACAATTGGCCTAAAAAGATGATTGAACGAACTGAAAGAGCCATATGTAACTTCCTATGGTCTAGGGATGCTGAGTAACGTAGGTACTTCACGGTTGTGTATGATAGTCTGTGTTGTCCGCGTATGGAAGGTTTGGGTATTTAGAAGTTGGTTATTGTTAATAGAGCCATGTTGATGAAGTTGTGTTTGAGTATATATTAGAGATTCAGACAAGGTGTGGGCAAGATTTTTGAAGGCCAAGTATTTTAAAATTAATGGCAACTTGATTGATTATAAATTGATGTCCACTGTTTTTCCTGGAGTACGATGGGTTTATTCTTTTGTTGAGAAACATACATGATGTATTATTGGTAATGGTGTTACTACCTTCTTATCCTTTGATAATTGTTGTGGTGATTTCTCAATTGCCAAGAGGATGAAAATTACTTCTTTGGGAAGGAATGATTTTAAGCCAAGGTTAGTGAATTGATTGTTCATGGAAATTAGGTTATACCCATGAGAGTAGTAATTGAACTGGTTCTCTAAAACTCCAAACGTATCTGATTACAATTCACTTTTTTTTTTACTTAAGATTAAGATAAGGAAAAATAAGACTTTTTTTCTTTTATTGTCCAACCTAATGATTAGAGATGGAAATGATGTTGATTCTCTTCCACTTATTGCTGGTAGAGATGATTACAAAATTCTGGATTTGGATTATAAGAGTATTTTATCGGTTAAGTCTGCAAAGGCTGCAATCAGAACCCCTGCTTTTCTCACGATTTGTTGTGCATCCATCTTTGGTCGTGCAATACTGGAAGATTTGGAGGAAGGAATGTTGTGCTACTGATGACCGATGATTAAGAAGATGGTTAAGTAAATGCCAACTCGGTGTAACATATGCAACAAAGACACTGAGTCTCTAAGCCATATTATACGACATTGTAGATTTTCTAGAAGAATATGGGCATGGGCAGCTAGGATTTCTAATCTGCAGCCGACTAAAGATATTGTGGGTTCTTATAAAGATACTACTTGGAGGAGCATAATGATTAAGGACTTGTGGCTTGTTGTAAATCTTGCAATTATCACATAGTTATGGAAGTTACGTAACAAAGCTTTCTTTGAAGGTGCAACTATTAATTGGCTTGGTTTCAAAGGTAGGGTTTATCAGTGAAAAAGCGGGGGTCTAACAACACCACCCAATATTTCTCTTAGCAATCTGTATGGACAAACTCGAATATACTTTTAAGAGAATCAACAAGACTCAATCAACTAAAAGTATATCAACGAGTTTATATCTCTCTCTTGATTTGATTTCCTCAAACAGAAACTGCGAGTACTAATGAAATACAAGGAATAACTTGGATGGTACCAAAGACCAATATCCAAGTGTCAATCAATATCAATCAACAACCGTTAGGTCGGATTCTCCAATTGATTGATATAACGCACAACCTGTATTATTTCAATTATAAAGATAAAACAATATAATGCGGAAACTGAAATAACACAGACACCAGAAATTTTGTTAACGAGGAAACCGCAAATGCAGAAAAACCCCGGGACCTAGTCCAGATTGAATACACATTGTATTAAGCCGCTACAGACACTAGCCTACTCCAAGCTAACTTCGGACTGGACTATAGTTCAACCCCAATCAGTCTCCCACTAATTCAAGGTACAGTTGTACTCCCTACGCCTCTGATCCCAGCAGGACACTGCGTACTTGATTCCCTTAGCTGATCTCACCCACAACTAAGAGTTGCTGCAACCCAAAATCGCAGACTTGATAATAAACAAATCCGTCTCACACAGAAAAGTCTATCAAAGGATAAATCTGTCTCCCACAGAAGAACCCTAGGTTTTTGTTCCGTCTTATGATATGAAATCAAGGTGAACAGGAACCAATTGATAATCCGGTCTTATATTCCCGAAGAACAGCCTAGATTAATCAATCACCTCTCAAAAGTCTTACTTGTATAAACAAGTGGACGTCGAGGAATCAAAAACAGTGAGACGAAGATGTTTGTGACTTCTTTATCTTTCCTATCGGAGAACTCTCACGATCTCAAGACAATCAATAAGATTGTACTCGTACGATAGAAGATGCAATATCAGATCACACAACTACGATAAAAGTAGTATCGGTCTGGCTTCACAATCCCAATGAAGTCTTTAAGTCGTTAACCTGGTTTTAGAGAAGAAAACCAAAGGTTAGAGGAGAATCGACTCTAGCGAGCGCACTAGTATCACACAGACGTGTGGGGATTAGTTTTTCCCAATGCTAGATGTCTCCTTTTTATAGTCTTCAAATCAGGGTTTTGCCTTAGGTACAAAGCAATCAATATTCACCGTTAGATGAAAACCTGATTTAGATTCAAGCTAATATTTCTCAACCGTTAGATCGAAAACTTAGCTTGTCACACACACTTGAGATATATGTTTACTGGGTTTGTGAAAACCGTGCCCAAACGTGTACGTGTATGTTGGTTCCACATAGTAACCCAAAAGGTTAACCATATGAGCATTTCATATTAACCTTGTTCTTTTTCACCATAACTATTTCAATTGACTCAAATGAACTAGTTAGAGAGTTGTTCAATTGCTATGAGATCTTATGTAACTACACAAGACACAATTGAAACAAAGATGATTCGATTTGATTGAACCGACTCATGAACTTTATATCCACGGTTTGCATACTGCATTCCTTAGTAATTTAAGTTTCATGTGCAGAGCACATCTTTAGATCATAACCCACTCAAGTTCGCAAACAAGTTCGCGGACTTAAGGCAACCGGCAGAGTTTTCCAAACTCAGCAGAAAATCTCGGCAAAAAGACTTCCTCCAGTTCGTGGATTGAGTTCGCAAACTGAGTTCGCGGACTTGGCAAAGCCAATTCCTCTGGTTTCTCTCAATCAACAAATCTCTCAAACTTCATATTAAGGAATATGACTTATGCACATATGTGTTACCACACAATGGTTATATCCATCATTGGTTATATAGACCTAAACTCTCATTCCAACCATTGAAACATTCTTAGAGGACGTTATATAGTTGTTACACTATTTCTCGTCAAAGCAATTTTCAGAGTTATTGAAACATTATGACTTTCGTCATTAGGTGAAGATAAACATGATCAAAGATAAGCACTTTACCAACACATGATTTCGAGATATAGATAGGCGAGATATACTCGGCTCGAAATATCAAATGTGTATGATCCAATCTATATAGCATACGACTTTTGTCTCATAAGAAGTAGGAGATAAAATAGATAGACTTTTGAGTGATAGATAAGTTCAAGTCTCCACATACCTTTTTGTTGATGAAGTTCCACGGTTCCTTGAGTAGATCTTCGTTGTTGTATGATGAATCGCCATGAAGTCCTTGAGCTCAACTACACTTTTCTATCCTAGTCCGAGACTTAGCTATGTAGACTAGAAATCAAGACTCATAGTTTTGATCACTAACATTGACAAACATCCTTGATATAGCAACGCATGCGAGGTCGACCTAGATATGCTCTAACAATCTCCCCCTTTGTCAATTTTAGTGACAAAACTATTAATACATATGGAATACAAAAAAGATAAACTTTAGTGGCTCCTATTCCATAGTCTAATCTTCAACGTTCCCTGAAATCTTCGTCCTTCCAAGTACTCCAATGATCCCAAAGGTTGTAAGTTTAGCATCACCGTTGTTGAAGATCCATAGCTATAACAATGAGAGAAATCAAGATTCTCGATCATCATTATACAGTGACGTAGTATTATTATGTAACATCAAAGTCCAATTGCATCACGACTTTAACAATAATACTACGGTGATATGTATCACTCCCCCTTAGTCAATAATCCATCTCACATGGAAACCACTCCCCCTTACACAATGATCCGAAAACCATATGTATATGTAGTAGAACTACACATTAATTCTCCCCCCTTTTGTCAATAAAATTGGCAAAGATACAAGAACGGGATGCTAATGAAATTTCCGAGAAGAGACGTTTCATAGACTAAAAGAAAAAAATACATACCAACTTAATTTAGATGCAATCATAAAGCCGAAGCTAAATGCATTCATCAAGGAGTTTTAAGATACAAGATAATCCCTATAAAATTTCACAGCCGCACACCCCGCAAGATATTACCATCAAGCACAAGTTCAAAAGAACTCCTCCCCCATTTGATGTTATTCTCGAAAGAACAACAAGAGCGACCTTAATTTCGAAAGAAAAGAAGGATTTTTAATTGGACACCAAAAACCATAGGAATGATTTTCTATACCCAAAACTCAATCAAATTAATCACAAGTAAACCCATGATTAATTTAATTGGAATATGCAACTAAATAAAACCACAAAAGTGATCAATTTAATTGATTGTGCTCAACATAAGTAAACTTACGGAGCTACGACTAAGGTAATCATACGGAGATGACTAACTTAATCATTCACATACTCAACATAAGGAAACCTTACGGAATATACGACTACATTAATCAATAGAGCATGGTTAGTATAGTCGTTCATATATTCAACACAAGGACTTGTGAAATATATGAAAACTCAACTAGACTAATTACAAGAGAACCTATAATTAATCTAATTGGAAAATACAACCAAACTAATCATATAAGTAATCAATTTAATTGTCAATTGTTTTGCTCGACATAAGAAAACTTACGGAGCAATAACTAAATAACCAAACAAGATGATTAATTTAGTTCAAAATGCTCAACATAAAGTACCTTACGGAACAACCAGCAAAACTAATAAAAAATAATCAACTTGGTTGTATTGTGGTCAACATAAGACACATTACGGAGCCTCACAGTAATACATACGAATATGGATCAGGGAAGATCAATTACTGCGGAATACACAAGGATTCATTCTATTTTCCATCATTATTCGCATAACGACATTCAATAGACATAATCCTTGAAAACAAAAGATTTTAACCTATCTTCCATCAGTAATTGACAATATAGGCTTAACTTTTGTATTTTTCAAAAGTCCATTCATTCTTTTATCAACATATGAATATCGACATTCGAAAGACTTTACTTTCGACAGGATATGGGGCGGTCAAGTTCACGGACGTAAACACACACATCCCATAACAATATTCCAATATATAAAATCATAAAGATTAATACTGCAAAAATCATCTTCCAAGCAAATTTAGAGTTTAAACCAATAAATCTAAAAACAAGAAGATGAAAACGTTGGACATAGATGTGTTTAATCACAATAATTGCTATTCCAAACTCTAGTAATCCTTCTCAAAAACAAGAATAAATTTTCATAAGAAGTTTCCTATGCATCAAGACAAACTCGTAATGCACATACAAGATGATTTGTCCTTATAGGGTAGAATCAATATTTTTCGCATGGATTTACACCAATAATAGCTATCAAAGGCGTATAAAAAAAATTTCTTAATCAAAGAAGAACATACAAAGTCAATAACGACTATGCACCATAGTTCACACAGGATGATTGTGAACATTCAAGAATTCCATAGCACTGCGTACTACTTTCCATTATTGAACTTTCTTCTTTGTGATTCACCAACAACATTCTTTTAAAAGCTAAAAATTAGATTAGAAGAGTCGTACTCCAAGAATCCAAGTGCCCGAGTTCAAGAGAAGTGGAACAAGTGCAACGAAACGGAGAAAAATACTCAAAAACAAGAGACAGGACAAATACCAATCTTAACTCATCCAAATTCAAGGTTTCTCATCTCCATTTTGAAGAAAATTCAAATAGGAAGAGAGTGCGAAAATAATGAGGTTAATCCAAGTTCGTACGAAGAAGTTACGGCCAAAACAAGTTTACCGAATATCGACGTCAAGTATGCTTACGGGTTTGCAAACGAATTTTCGTATCCTGGAGCAGTATGCAGACGGGGTTTGCGAACTTAAACCCCTGGATTTTGGTTTTAAGTGATGTTATGCATACTTTGTAAGTGTACCATGAAGTCCAAACATCCCGAACTAATGTTTTCAAACCTAAACACTTAAGAACCTTAAACACAGATCATGTTAGGTAGAAATGAACGATAAGCAAGGTACATGGATCATTGTAAGTACTCAAACATAAAACTTTCTCAAGTTTATAGACATACCTTTTTTGAAAAAGTCCAATTGAATTCTACAGTCTTACGGAATATAATATGTGTGCCCCAGTTGTTGTGCTTCCCTCACCGTATACATAGCAGGGCATTTCTTGGTGAGGATGCACTTTCAACACAAACAAGTTGTATTTAGGTGAACAATGTATTTCTCACAATGTCACCAAGAAAGAGTTTCTTTCCAACAACTCTAAAATATTGTAGTGTTGAGAAACACCCAAGGAACAGTTTTTATAAGTCTATCAAAGAACTTCAAGAGAACCCAACAAGATTTGTGTTTCTGATTTCTTGTTTTCCAACTTATAAAAAACAATTTCTGCAGATAGTTTTTAGTACTACGAAGGGAAACTCTTTTGATAAAAGAGACATCCTAGATTCTTCATAAAAGAAGACAATACTACTATCTTGATAGGAAGTATCAGGAATTGAGCAACGAATCAATTCATGCTTTGAGGTGATACACTCAGATAACTGAGATTTAAACTCCTATTGTAATTCGTTTAGTTTATCACAACTAATTGGATTACGCAGAGAAGGAGCATTGCTCTCACTGATTAGTAAATCAATATCAACCTCAACATGAATATTATTCATCATAACTTGATTTAGCCTGTCAAGAGATTCTTGCTCTTTCTGGAGGCATAACTTAACATCAAGAGATAAGCTCTCAAGATTCTTTTCAAGCCTTGAAAACACTTCAAGGGATTTTAAACCTGGTGGAGGTTTAGATAGAATTTCTTCTACAAATTTTATTAAATCATTCATGGAAGAGAATTCAAAAATACCTGGACCTGGTGGTGCATTTATTGAGATAGCACTACTGTCCATAGAGTCAGATCACTACAAACACAGACTTGTAAGGTCTTGAACGTGTTTGCCTGCTCTGATACCAATTGAAAAAGCGGGGGTCTAACAACACCACCCAATATGTCGCTTAGTAATCTGTATGGACAAACTCGAATATACTTTTAAGAGAATCAACAAGACTCAATCAACTAAAAGTATATCAACGAGTCTATATCTCTCTCTTGATTTGGTTTCCTCAAACAGAAACTGCGAGTACTAATCAAATACAAGGAATAACTTGGATGGTACCAAAGACCAATATCCAAGTGTCAATCAATATCAATCAACAACCGTTAGGTCGGATTCTCCAATTGATTGATCTAACGCACAACCTGTATTATTTCAATTATAAAGATAAAACAATATAATGCGGAAACTGAAATAACACAGACACCAGAAATTTTGTTAACGAGGAAACCGCAAATGCAGAAAAACCCCAGGACCTAGTCCAGATTTAATACACACTGTATTATGCCGCTACATACACTAGCCTACTCCAAGCTAACTTCATATTGGACTATAGTTGAACCCCAATCAGTCTCCCACTAATTCAAGGTAAAGTTGTACTCCCTACGCCTCTGATCCCAGCAGGACACTACGCACTTGATTCCCTTAGCTGATCTCACCCACAACTAAGAGTTGCTGCAACCCAAAATCACAGACTTGATACTAAACAAATCTGTCTCACACAGAAAAGTCTATCAAAGGATAAATTTGTCTCTCACAGAAGAACTCTAGGTTTTTGTTCCGTCTTATGATATGAAATCAAGGTGAACAGGAACCAATTGATAATCCGGTCTTATATTCCCGAAGAACAGCCTAGATTAATCAATCACCTCTCAACAGTCTTACTTGTATAAACATGAAGACGTCGAGGAATCACAAACAGTGAGACGAAGATGTTTGTGACTTCTTTATCTTGCATATCGGAGAACTCTCACGATCTCAAGCCAATCAATAAGATTGTACTCGTATGATAGAAGATGCAAGATCAGATCACACAACTACGATAAAAGTAGTATCGGTCTGGCTTCACAATCCCAATGAAGTCTTTAAGTCGTTAACCTGGTTTTAGAGAATAAAACCAAAGGTTATAGGAGAATCGACTCTAGCGAGCGCACTAGTATCACACATATGTGTGGGGATTAGTTTTTGCCAATGCTAGATGTCTCCTTTTTATAGTCTTCAAATCAGGGTTTTGCCACACACACTTGAGATATACGTTTACTGGGTTTGTGAAAATCGTGCAACGTGTACGTGTATGTTGGTTCAACATAGTAACCCAAAAGGTTAACCATATGAGCATTTCATATTAACCTTGTTCTTCTTCACCATAACTAGTTTAATTGACTCAAATGAACTAGTTGGAGAGCTGTTCAATTGCTATGAGATCTTATGTAACTACACATGTAGTTGCAGGAAATCCTACACTACACCCCTCATATGATTTCATTGTTGATCAGCTCATTTAGGTTAACGCTCTTAATTTTATTGATTGAATTCTGACCGTTCTTACAAGACAAGGAAAATAAAGAATTTCAAGAATGATTTTTGTTCTGAACTCTCTCTCTCCTATTTACTTGTCTCTCACTCAAAAAGATCCCCCCCTCTTTTACAACTCGAATGACTATTTATAAGTAAATACATAGTGGATGACAGCTAATCTGTCCTTTATTTTCGGATATGATTTGCGACATTCTCGCAATCTTACAAATGTTAACTTCGCAAGCTCTCTAATTTTCGCAAGACTATCACATCTTTCCCATGATATTTGCTGACGTTGTTTTCTAAAACTGTTCTGCGACGCTATTGTGCAATTCCATTGATAATTTTGCTAAGACACAATTGTTGCGAGAATCTGATCCTACATCTTGCCTCTTCTCAAATCTTCTCTGCAAAGTAGAGAATGATGTGAGAAATGTCGCAACTACTTATCTTTTCATATTCCACATTTATCACACGTACTCTCTCTCTCTTCCACTTATTTCTTGACACGTCTTCTGTAACCGCTACTTTTCAACCGCTCACGTCTCTTCGTCTTAATGGTGTTTATTTCTTCGAGAAGTAAATTTTCTTTATATACTCTTCTCCCTCCCTCTTTCCACTTTTCTCTTTACTTTCTCTTCTATTTTTATTCTCTCATCTCTGCAACTCTGTCATTCTTCTGCAAATTCTGCTGCTGTAATTTTTCTTCCTTCAATTCTTTTACTTTCCATACATTCCCATACTCTTTATTCAATCATGGCTCCAAGTGGTCATAGATATGAGAAGAATCTACAAGATGTCCAAAAATATCTTGCTAATAAAGGTCTTACACTCTCCCCCATTCCTGATGTGAATGCCAAATCAATTCTTTCTGTCAAGCTTTTCTCCAATCAAAATTGTGATGATCAATCAATCATAATTTCTCTAGGTCAAACTCTCGCAGGTCTCCCTCTTCCTCTTTATAACCCATACATTCCTCTATTTTATGAAATTCTCGCTCATCCGGGATTTTCGCGAGCCATTTTCCAACTAAGTGGGGATTGCATCCGTCTAATGCTAGAGTTCGCTAATCGTGGTGCTGGTAGAGGATCTCTTTACTCCAGTGAACTTAGGGATCCAAAATTCGCATACCTAGAAATAGTTGCTGAGAAGTATACAGTGGCGAATTTCTTTGAAAATTACGAACTTATCTCCATGAAGAAAGAGAATACTCGCTGGGTATTCGATTAAAAAGAAAAGATAACATTGATGAATCCAAAATTCTTATGCAAGATATTGACTGGCATTCTGGTAAAAACACAACTCCTCTCCAATCCAAAGATGACAAATGATGCGTGTTTCCTTTAATGCTAAAGGGTCCTTACATTGCTAGATCAAACGTTCTTCCTGCGAATCTCGCTGCATATCAACCTTGGGTTTTCTCCTGGCCCGAAAAGGAGAAAGAGGTATACTTCTCCCCTTTAACTCATTTTATACTTCTTTATTGATTTTTACTATTATGTTCGCTAACTCTTGCGATATTCCACAGATCCAAAAACTAAAAGATAGTTATAACAGGACTGGGAAATCCAGTACTCTGTTAGCTCTTCGCTCATATACAGATGAGGTAAGAAATTTTCTCTTATGAATTGAAATAGTATTGTTATTCCCATGCTCCCATTTCTTACTTCTATCTGTGTGCGAAGATTATTGTTGAAGTAGAAGAATCCGCTGATGCTGCGAAGATTGGCGATAAAGGTAAAGGTGCTCTTCGCAGAGAAAAATCAACTGGTCCTCCTCCAAAGAAAAGAAAAGTTCGTTCTTCTTCTCCTTCAAATATTCTTCCTAACGAAAATTCTTAAAGTGACAAGGATGATGAGGATAATGATGATCTCGCTGGAACTGAAGATTCTCCACCTGAATCTTCTATGGCTAAGCTTTCTGACCTCTTTTCTGATTCTCTACAAGGAATAGGAGATAGCCAGTTCGCAAATACCTGCAAAGCTCTCGCTACCCTTTGTGATGTCCCTTTACTAGATGGTGATAGCTCTCTTCGCGGAGTTCCTAGATCAGTGACTCCCGACTTCTTGCATTCTCTCAATAGTTTGGTATACTTTTATCTTTTTACTTCTTCATTGTTATAACTCAAAATCTCTTTCTATATTAACTTTTTTTTTATTTCTTTTCGCAGGCTGGAAAAGATTATGTTGCGGTTGCCTCAGATCTAGAGAGAGGACGCGAAATTCTTGAAAAGAAGAATCTTCAATTTCGCAAAAGGAATGAAGAATTAGAAATTGAAGTTAAAGGTCTTCGCGAGAGGAATAGACAATTAGAAATTGATTCTTCCTCCTTATAAGAACAAAATTTCTAGTCTTCAACAAGCTAATAATCAGCTTTACGGTATACTTTTCTCTTTTCTCTTTATTTATTTATCTTGTTGTTTTATCTTATTTAAATGATCCTTTTTACAGAAATTTATGGTCTTTCTGATGAAGCTACCCTTCTTCGTTCATTTCCTAATGCCTTGGATAATGATACCCTTCTTGAACGTCTTAACAATTCCTCAAATAGCTTTTCTAATGATAGAATTTCATCTCTTTCTCTAAATGAACTTAGATCACAATTTCGCCTCTTAGAAATTGATCATAGATCCAGTTTAGGCTTAGCTAACAAATTTAAACGTCTCCTTATTGATTCCAAAGAGAAAACCAATGAGTTGAGAACCAAGATTAGCGGTCTCATAGATGATAAAGATCGTATCTCTGATCAAGGTGCCAAGGATCTGGAGAAATTCCAAGAGACTCTCCTTGAAGTTCAACTTGAGCGAGATGAAGCTAACCGCAAGAATATTGAATTCTGCGAAAGGGAAAATCAAATTCGTTCTCGTCTTCTCATAAGAGGAGGAATTTGTCTGGGATGCGAAAATTTTAGATGATGCTAGAAAAGATTTAGGCGTAAATGTTAGTCTCCAAGTTGAACATACAACCTTGATTAGAGACATGATTTCTGACAGAGAAGGTTGCTAATTGCTCTTCTTTACTAATCTTTTGCTTCTTATGGATTTTCATCAAGTTAATAATTGGTTGTCTTTTATTCGCAGATTCTGAAAATAGATATCGTGAAAAGATTGAAGAACTTGAAGCTGAAAAGGAGGAACTCGCAAAGAATCTTTCTTCTCGCAACGACAAGTATTCTAGATTGAAGAATCAAATCAAATCACCATTGAGAATTTTAAGAATGATGCTATGCATTTTCGAAATCAAACCATCCAGATGGTTTGTGATGATCATAATATCCCATATTCTAATTATCCTTGTCTTTTAGAGGAAATTCCACAGAATACTCCCAATTTGATTATCTCTGATAGTGAAGCTGACGATGAAGAATCTGATAGTGATGGAAGTTCTGATGGTGATGAGGATTCTGACGCAGATGAAGAAGGAAATAAGCCTAATGAAGATAATGAAGGATTAACCAAGAAATAGTCTTTATTTCTTCTTTAATTCTTTGTAGCACTTGTATATTTATTTCTTCTTTCTGTATATTTGTGTTTCTTTCATTTTGGCCTGCGTAAATTAAAACAATTCTTCTTTCCAATACAATTAATCAATATAATCATTAATTCTTGAATTTTTGAGTAAATCTCTCATATGGAGACAAATAGCATTTTCTAATTTTATACATTCCCATACTTGCCTCTGTTATTTGAATCCAAATGAGATATTTCATAAATTTTTTATTATTGTATAATTTCGCAACCTTTTTGCGAAGTGATTTTTGTTTCTTTTCAAAATCTCATTCCTGTGTGGTCTTATTTTGCCTTCCTAATTAAAGGTCTTATTATGCCACCTCTTGTCATTGCGACAAAATTGCAGGACGTCCTTGCACTCTCATGCAATAACCCATTGATCTTTCCTTAACTTTTTCTTCTGTATTATGGACTCTTCAGGAATATTGCGACAATATGACAGGCCTAAATATTCTTGCGAAAATAAATCCCCATGACATTGCCGTCTTGCGATGAAATCGCAGGACGTCTTCGCACTTTCATACGAAAACCCATTGATCTCATCTTATCTTTTTCTTTTGTATTATTGCCTCTTCAGGAATGTTGCACAAATATGACAAGCCTTAATTATCCTTGCGAATAATAAGCCTCATGACATTTGCGTCTTAAGACACTTATCAGCTCCCTAATGGAGGGTGCCGCCCTTATCTTCCCCGTGGTTGCCCCTTCAAGGAGGCGTACTTCTACCATACAAGGTTAGCTCCTCCCATCCAGTTTTAACAACAACTAGTTGTTTTCGCAGCCTCTTATCCCTTTTACCTATAGGGCTTATGGTTACGAGACTGCATCCTAAGTGGGGTTTTCTTCGGGCCGAGTGCAGTATAAGCCAAGACTTGTCAAGAATGGCAAGGACGCTTCAAACGCCCTCGACAATCTTGACTCAACTGTGTACCTCGGCGCCTTGATAAGATCTTCACTCCTTGGGAGAGTTCTTATTACCTTAGTCGCCCAACCTAAGTCATATGCTTAAGTTGAGAATCCAAGGTATCTCTCCCGGATGGGCTTTATTGACCCCAAATCTCCATGACTCAGGTTCCGGTGGCGGTGTAGCCTTTCCCTGAGCCATGTAACAGGTACCTCCTAATATGACGTACTTTAGGTCTTACATTTGCCTCTTGCGAAATTTTATTCGCGAACTAGGGTGTACGCCATAAAGGTTCGCCTTTTTTTCTTTTGTTATTATTTTATGATTATTTTCTTTAAAATTCATTATCTCTGCGAGAGTCTGGCAATTCATAATATTGTATCTGAATTTCGCAATCTCAATTTTGTTGTTCAATCAAATTTATTTTTGAGAATTTTACTTATTGCGAGATTGTCGCGACAACTTAATCATTCATACATTTCTTGCTTTTATTACTTTTGCCCTCCTCTGCTTCTTTATGATTTTCTGCTACTGCTTCCTTGGTAATGGTATGTTCATCCTTTTTATCCTGAGCTAGCATTGATTTTGTAACATCTCTTCTCCTTTTTTTTCGATTGTATCCACCATCAACTTCTCACTTCTTTCTACGTCCTTGATCTTGTGTCGCCAGTTTTCCTTCTTGTTTGCTCTTCCTTCGCAAGATTCTATCTCAGTTTCGTAACATTTCTTTCTTTCAACCCAATCTCCCTTTATGATTCCTACACCATTGGGGTGAGGGAATTTGATGCATTGATGAAAATTTGAAGCTACACCCAGAATCCCATGTAGCCAAGGTCGACCAATTAATGCATTGTAGGGTGATTCTACATCAACAACACAGAATGAGATTTCTGAAGATATTCCCTTCAATCGAATTTGCATAGTAACCTCCCTTTTAGGCTTTTTTGCAGTACCATTGAAACCATATATGTTATATGTCGATGGTATAAGATCATCATCTCTTCCACCCATGGTTTTATAAGTATGATAATATAAGATGTTCACAGAGCTTCCAGTATCGACTAAGATTCTATTGATTGCCCATGAATCTTCAGCTTCATCATCCTCATTTTCTTTTGGTTTTGGATTAATCTCTAATTTTATTACCAATGGATTGCATGCATCTCTTCTCCTTTGGGAACTTCTTCTGCGATAAAGGAAATTATCTGTTTCTGTCATTCCTCTAGTTGCGAAATTTTCGCAATATTCATAATTTCTTTTCCATTATTATCTCTTGCGAACACTCGACTTAAAACATTATCATGAAAGTCTTCAATTGTCTTATCTGAATGTACGATAGAGTGACAGAATAGATTTTTTGCTTTTGCACCCACTTCTATGAAGAATGTTTCTTTCTTTTTCATTGTATTCACTTTGTGATGTTCTGGTGGTGGTGGTAATGGTTGAGGTTGTGGATGCCCTACCAGAAAGTCGTTTAACTTTCCTTGATCTATCATTCTCAAAATAATCCTCTTTATATTTCTGCAATCGTTTGTGGATGTCCATGAAAATGATGATATGAACAAAATTCATGACTTCTGTGATTTGGAGGTGGTTCCGTTCCCATGTTCCACGGTGTTGGTATATCTTCCATCAAGATTATAGCTTCTCATCTCCACACTTGCATTTAGAGGTGGCATCTTGATTTCTTCCCATACTACCTTATGACCTCCTTATCCTCTATTAAAGTTTGGTCTTTGACCTCCATAAATTTCTTGCGGTTGATCGAGTCTTTGAATCTTGTTATTTCCTCCACGACTGTAGAAACTTATTTCTCTTTCATACTCTTCTTGATCTCGACTTCCCATAGCTGCCAACTTCTGCTGATTGTTTCCTGTCACCTTTTCTTGTTGTATTTGCGAAGTATTCGCCACTGTATTTATTAGCTTGGGTAATAAGCTTGCATTCGCTGCTTGTGAGCTGGTATTCGCAACTGGATATGATTCCATTTCATTTTGTCTTTCCTCCAAAGCAATATATTCTTCTTGAAATTCTCGCAATTCAGTCATTGTAATTGTATTCTTGACTCTGAAAATTTGGACATACAATAGGTTTGTTGCAAACATAGCATTGATAAATGATAATATGAGATATCTCTCATCTACACGGCCAGCCATTTCTCTACACATGGTTCTCCATCTTTTAGTCAAGTGTTTCAAACTTTCACCAATCCTTTGTTTTAATCCAAACACATCTTCTATACCAGGTTGTGAGGAATTATTACTTATATATGCTCCCAAGAATGTGGTCTGCAAATGATTGAAGGAAGTTATTGTGTTCTTTGGAATACCTTCAAACCATTTTAACGCCTCTCCTGTTAAGCTGGATGCGAAATATTTGCATAATACCGCATCATGATTTTCCCATTGTAACATGCATCTCACATAAGCTTTAATGTGTTGAATTGCACAAGTTGTTCCATCGAAAATGCTGGTTAATGCGGGCAAATTGCATTTCGGTGGTATTCCTCCTAATTGTACTTCCCTTGTAAATGGAGTTTTCGCAGCTTCTTCTATTGCTTCATCCAATTGTCTTCTACCTACTTCTCCTCTGTTATTTAGCATTCCTCTCATTTCTTCTAATTCTTTCAAGATTTGTTGATTTACTCCTGAATCTTGATCCATTGGTCTTTTTAATTTCGCCTCTCTTCTTCTGCGTTCATGTCTTTCTTCTCTCGCGAAATTTTGCATTTCATATTCATTATCCTCATCTCGTCTTTTTCTGCGATTCTCTTCCTCATCTATATCTTGAATTCGCATATGATGATGCCTTTCATTTTCCCCTCCACGATTTTGTTCATTTCTTATCAATTCCATTCGCTGTCTTTCAGCCATCCTCTGTACTCTATCATACTCTTCATTGAGATTATCGTTATTTCGGTTTTGTGTACGCCTTCTTTCTCGGTTGTCGTGATTGTTCTGGCGAATTGTCTCCTGAAGCTCTTGTTCTTCCATTTCCGCTCTCAATCTTTCACGTTCGCAGATTAAACGTGCTTCTTCAGCATAATATCTTTCAATTTCTTCTTCAACCGTCTGTTGATTTCTTTGATTTTCTCTCACATGTAAAATTCTTCTTCCCTCCTCTTGATTTCCTTCGCCATCTTGGTTATTTTGTCTCTGAATTTGCCCGTTCTCTTGATTTCCTCCAATTTGTCTATCATCAAAATTTTCATTTTGTGGAATGTAACGATCATCAATTATTTCTCTATTTTCGCGATATTCTTCATTAGGATTTGACATTTCTTCCTGAATATTGTTTCCAACATTGATTGTAGGTGAATTTTGCCTCATTTTTCTTCTAGTTGATCTGGAATATGATTTTGTAATACTTCTCGATCTTCTATTCTGCAATCTAATATTCTCCATCCTTAATTCGTGATTTTGTCTTGTTAAATTTGCACGTTCTTCCGCCTCAGCTCTTCTTTCTTCATGTATTCTTCGTCTCAACGTTTCTATGCTTCTTGATTTATCTCTTCCTGTCTGTAATTTCTATTTTGTTGCTCTTCTTCTACTTCTTCTGCTGAATTTGATCGCCAAGTGTGTACACTCACTCTGTCATAATATGTATTCCTCTCTTGAACTAGTGTTTTTTGAGTTGGTGATTGAATTATATTTTCTCTATTATTTCTCCTTCTAGTAGATTCTCCCATTTCACTTCTTTCTCTTCCAGCAATTCTTTTGCTTCTTCTAATAGTAGTTGGTTGTTCGGATGTATTTCTTCTTCTAGCCATTTCTTCAATGCTAACAGTATTTCAAGAAATTATGAAAAATTCTTAATCAACTACTTTAAATTTTCACAAATCTCAATATTAATCTTCGATTTTTCTAGAATAGTCTTCAATCTTTAATCGTCCCTGTTTCTAGCGCCATTATGTAGTTGCAGGAAATCCTACACTACACCCCTCATATGATTTCATTGTTGATCAGCTCATTTAGGTTAACGCTCTTAATTTTATTGATTGAATGATGTTCTTACAAGACAAGGAAAATAAAGAAGATCAAGAATGATCTTTGTTCTGAACTCTCTCTCTCTCTCCTATTTACTTGTCTCTCACTCAAAAAGATCTCCCCCTCTTTTACAACTCGAATGACTATTTATAAGGAAATACATAGTGGATGACAGCTAATTTGTCCTTTATTTTCGGATATAGTTTGCGATATTCTCGCAACCTTACAAATGTTAACTTCGCAAGATCTCTAATTTTCACAAGACTATCACATCTTTCCCATGATATTTGCTGACGTTGTTTTCTAAAACTGTTCTGCGACTCTATTATGCAATTCCATTGATAATTTCACTGAGACACAATTGTTGCGAGAATCTGATCCTACAACACAAGACACAATTGAAATAAAGATGATTCGATTTGATTGAACCGACGCATGAACTTTATATCCACGGTTTGCATACTGCATTCCTTAGTAATTTAAGTTTCATGTTCAGAGCACATCTTTAGATCATAACCCACTCAAGTTCGCAAACAAGTTCGCGGACTTAAGGCAACCGACAGAGTTTTCCAAACTCAGCAAAAAATCTCGGCAAAGAGACTTCCGCCAGTTCGCGGACTAGGTTCGCAGACTGAGTTCGCAAACTGAGTTCGCGGACTTGGCAAAGCCAATTCCTCCGGTTTCTCTCAATCAACAAAGTTCGCAAACTTCGGATTAAGGAATAGGACTTATGCGCATATGTGTTACCACTCAATGCTTATATCCATCATTGGTTATATAGACCTAAACTCCCATTCCAACCATTGAAACATTCTTAGAGGACGTTATATAGTTGTTACACTATTTCTCGTCAAAGAAATTTTCAGAGTGATTGAAACATTATGACTTTCGTCATTAGGTGAAGATAAACCTGATCAAAGTGAAACGCTTTACCAGCACATGATTTCGAGATACAGATAGGCGAGATATACTCGGATCGAAATATCAAATATGTATGATCCAGTCTATATAGCGTACGACTTTTGTCTCATACGAAGTAGGAGATAGAATAGATAGACTTTTGAGTGATAGATAAGTTCAAGTCTCCACATACCTTTTTGTTGATGAAGTTCCACGGTTCCTTGAGTAGATCTTCGTCGTTGTATGATGAATCGCGATGAAGTCCTTGAGCTCAACTACACTTTTCTATCCTAGTCCGAGATTTAGCTATGTAGACTAGAAATCAAGACTCATAATTTTGATCTCTAACATTGACAAACATGCTTGATATAGCAAGGTATGTGAGGTCGACCGAGCTATGCTCTAACAATCATATAATACGTGATAATTCTACGCGAATGAAAGGTTTTATGTTTGACACTATGGATGATTTTCTCATCGTGAACTATTTTAAAGTTAAACATAGGATATGCAAGAATTTTACGCCTGTTGGGATCAGTTGGTCTCCTCCATAACATGGTGAGATTATGTGTTGTACTTGTCCGACAGACTAATTTTTTCAATGAATTGATTGCTGTTATTTATGATCACATACTTGCAAAGAGATAAAATATAAAGAAGATTTGTGTAAGGTCTATGATTTGCATTCAAGCTTTATTGCAAGGTGAGTTACCTGAATTAACTCAGAAGTGGAGGGTGGCTTGTGCATTTTATGACAATATACCCTATGTGCACAGTTAGGGAGGTCAATTTTGCTATAGATAACTTGGCCAAACGAGTTTTGTTTGTTGCCCGGGAGAAAATATATGATTTTTTTTAGAGTAAGCCAAAGTTCATTTCATCAGTGAAATGGCCTGGTAAAATTTATTTCCGTTTCAAATTGCATAGTCTAAATTTTTGTACATATTTTGTATTTTTTAATGAAATTTTATTTATAAAAAAAAATATACTCCCTAATAACTTAAGCAAGTCCCCTAGTAGAAATTGACGTTTAGTGCCAAAGTTTGTGGGATTTGGACGCTTTAGTCCACTCATCTAAAGCCCAGTACAATCTAGTCCAAAAAATCCCTGCATGCCACAGTCTAGTCCAAACTTGGACGAGTTAGTCCAAATTCAAGTATGAGTCCCGAGTCTGCGAGTTTTCGATATACCATAATTACCCTTGAAGCTATTCTGTATATATAAGGCGTGTTTTGAAATCGATTTTTTTGGATCTCAAATTCAAAACAGGTAGCAGGTCAGAGATTAAAACAGTTTCAGAGAGGCGATTTAACAGTTTCAGAGAGGATTTGATCATTTCAGATAGGATTTCATCGTTTCTTCATCATATTTTAACTCAGGTTACATTTGAAAGTGTTTTGAAATCGAAAATTCATGACATATTGAGAGATAGGTCGTTCAAGGTTTGAATTCGGAGGTGATTTAACAGATTCGTAGAGGTTAGGTTTTATTTGATTGTTAATGGAGTAGAATTTAACCTCGGGTTAGTTTTCTTTTGGTTGTATTTCATCTGTTACATCTAATTTTCAGGTTTTGTTTCTGATTTTTAGTTTTTCTGAGTTTATGAGTTGATGACATCAATTCGTATGATCTTCAGTTGATATTTTGTTATATACTAGCT
This sequence comes from Papaver somniferum, assembly GCF_003573695.1. Classification (NCBI taxonomy): domain Eukaryota; kingdom Viridiplantae; phylum Streptophyta; class Magnoliopsida; order Ranunculales; family Papaveraceae; genus Papaver; species Papaver somniferum. The sequence goes on along the minus strand of NC_039366.1, from coordinate 71,767,520 downwards.
TTTGATTCTCATGATGATGATGATTTACTGTTAATATTAGATCATTTCGAGTTTTGTTTACTGTTGTTTGATGATGTTTTTTTAGTTTTATGATGCATGATATGAAATTGAACTGATACTAGATCCTAGGCTTATGATTTATTCAATTATGTGTTCCAGTAAGATTCTGAAGCTTAATTGATGGAGTATTTTTTATCTAGGTTTACTGTTATTTGATGTTTTTGGCTTCGATTAAACGTGTACTTTCATGTACACTGTTTACTTTTAGGTTATATGAAATTGTTGTTTGAAGCTTCAAATGTTTATTATCATTTCTTTTGTAATATGTAGGGGTATCAAACAAGTCTGAGAAGTTTATTAATGCTGTTTTGAATCACGGTGAGTATTCTGCTGTTTTTCGTGTTAATACTAAAATAACCGAAGAAGAATTGAAGCATTTTGCATGTAAGCACTGGAGGTCTTTGTCTCCTAGGAGTATATGTTTCAGCTATATGGACAATGGTCAAGTAGTTTTTGGGACAGGTGATATACAACTGCAAAGCTTAATTGGTTTCATGATTCTTATTGATAATGAAGATGTCTATTTGCATGTGGATATGATTTGGAATCATACTTCTCGTTCTAAGTCTGGTTGTAGCAGTAGTTCTGGTTCTAAGTCTGGTTGTAGCAGTAGTTCTGGTTCTCGTTCTTGTGTAACTGAAATTCCTAAGATGGTAAGAGTGTTAGATCATGATGCAGACAAGGGGAAGCATCTGATTATTGATGAATGGGTTTATGTTTTTGATAATATTGGTAGAGAATTTATTGGTGGTGTTAAAACTGTTAGGATTGCTCTTGATAAGTACAAGATGGTTACTGGTTTCAAGATTGTTATTCTTAAAAATGACAAGACTCGTTTTACTGCAAAGTGCGAAGAAGATGGTTGTGGTTGGAAGATTCACTTTGGGCCTGTAAATGGTGATATTTCTCGGTTCGTGCTGAAAGATTCTAATGTTCACAGGTTAGTGGTTTTCATACTAGTCCACATTACTTATCTTTAGGCTTTTTGTGTGTATGTCCATAGTGGTGGACATAGTTGTGCATCTTATATATGTAGATTTGTTTTAGGTGTACATTGTAGTGCACAGTACTTGTTGTACTCTTAAATTACATATTCTTGCTTGGTTTGTGTGTATGTTCATAGTGTTGGTTTTGAGATCTTATTAGGTGTACATTGTGGTGCACATTACTTATTCCAGTTTTTTTTTTTTGTAGTTGTGGTGTTGGTTTGAGGTTGATGAGTCCTGCGGTGACAACCAAGTTAGTCAAGCATTTGATCGCTGACAATATACAAGGTGATCCTAGCTTAAAACCCAATCAGATAATGTCACTTTTTAAGAAAACTTATGGGCCCAATATTAAGTATCACCATGCCCGTAGAGGGAAAGAAGCCGTATTTGAAGAACAGTATGGCGATGACGAGAAGTCGTATAGCGATTTAACTTGGTATATCAAAGCAATTGAAGAAACTAATCCCGATAGCTATGTGAAGTTTGAAGTTGAGGATGGAACCAGTAGATTTCAGAGGATATTCATTTATTTCGGTGCTTGCAAGCATAGCTATAGGTATCTCAGGCCCATGATTTATTTGGATGCTACTTTCCTTACTGGTAGATACAGGGGTACTTTGATGGCTGCAACATGTGTCAATGGAAACAATGGTTTTTACCCATTTGCTTTTGCTATTGTTTCTTCTGAAAACAAAGATAATTGGTTTTGGTTTCTGGAGAATCTTCAACAAGTTGTCAATGGTCGTCAGATTGTTTTCCTTAGTGATCGTCATGAAAGACTTTTGCAGGGCGTTCCAAAATATTTTCCTAATTCATATCACAACTATTGCTTTTAACACATCAAGTGCAATCTCCCCATTAGATCAGGTGATGCGAATTCAAAGCCCGTTCTTGATTTGTTTTACAAAGTTGCTTACTCTTACACACAAGCGAACTTTGAAGAAGCTTTGCGGGGCATGCATGCAATTGGATGTGGACATGTTGCTAACTATATCAGGACTATTCCAAAGGAGAATTGGGCAAATGCATTTTTCCCTGTATGCAGATATAGTGCTCACTCTTCAACTCTTGCTGAGTCCTTCAACAACTGGGTTCTTCCTTTCAAAAAGTTGCCTGCTTTTGCTCTTCTCGATGCGATACGGTGAGTTTTATGTTTAGTGTTTTATTCATTTATTTATTTTTAATGTGTACATATTTCCTTTTGTACAAATGTAAGTCTGTCTACATTGATTTGCTTTTGCATACATGGATTTGCTTGATCTGTAGATACTTTGTACACATGTTTTATCTGTGATTCTGCAACTGTGTGTACATTGTTGTACACATCGATTTCCTTAATGTGTATATTTTTGTACACATGTTTTATTTTTATTCCTTCTAGATCATGTTTTTGATTTTATGTTTTGTGTTTTTATTATGTTAGTTTGAAGGTTATGAATATGATGTCCGAGAGAAGAATAGAAGGTCTTGAAAATTTCAATACTAGGCTCACTCCTGAATATGAGGCTTTACTAAAGGAAAACATCGACATTGGTCGTACTTGGAATATTGTTCAGTCCATGGAAAGATTGTATGAAGTCAGGTCTCCTCGGACTCATTCTGTAGATCTATTGCAGAAAACTTGTACATGTCACAGGTGGAGAGTTAATGGTTTTCCTTGTGCCCATGCTTGTGCTTCCATTCAAGCTACGAGAGAAGACATATATTCATTTTTTGAGCCATACTTCACCACTGAATGGTACAACAGGACATACCAGGAGATCATCTTTCCAATCCCCAATTATGATAAGTCGTAGTCTTATGATCCTAGTGATAGGGTTATTGTTCCTATTCGTGTTTCTCCTCCTGGTAGACGAAGAACACAGCGTATGAAGAGTGCTTGGGAGAAGCAAAAGAGGCCTATGATGTGCACAAAGTGCTTCACCCTTGGTCACCACAACAGAGCTACCTTCCCCATGATTTGATTCTTTTTCTATGTTTCATTTTTTCAAAAGATTCTATGTGTTTGGTCTTTACTTTTGGTAATGTCTTTTCAATTTTTCTTTGGCGTGGATAATTAGTGCCAGGACATGTGTACCGCTATGTACACCTTCCTGTGAACTTCAGTTTTTCTTACCTGTCTTTTTACATGTGTACCACTATGTACACCTTGGTGTACAATGGATGCTACTAGTCTATTTTGTTTAGTAATATTCTATGTTTTCAGATCTGTATAATTAGTAATTACTTTTTCTATGTTCAATTTTTATGTTTTCAGTTCTGCATGATATAAAAATTGTAGAAATTGACGTTTAGTCCCAAAGTTGTTGGGCTTTAGACAGTTTAGTCCTGCCCTCTCAAGCCTGGTACAAGAAGATCCAAATATACCAAATCTTAAACGATTTAGTCCATTTGTAAACGATTTAGTCCGATTTTTCATGACAAAACTTCCCACAAGCTCAAATGTTTGTCCGTGGTTCGGTTTTTATTTCTTCATTTCGTATTCGAACAAAGCTTCCATCTACTATTGTTGAAGGCGATACTATTAGGTTCATCTCATTTCGCTTGAACCTTTTCAATTTACTTTGTTACTTGACTCACCAAATTGCTTTTACAATTTTATGTTGTTATATATATGATTTAGGGTTAGTTTTTCAGTTTGGGGATCAATGAAGTTTTTAGAATCTATATCACATAAATTATTGAAGATAGGATCATTCGTTGTTAAAGATTATAACATTTTGGAGGGATTTTTTTTAATTTGTGTTGGATTTTTGCATCCTAGTTCTTAAAATGGTAAGATGTTATTACTTTTCTTTTGATTCATAGACCATCTAATTTAGCTGAGTTTTAGTTCTGCAAATGACAAAATTAGGGCTCAATTTTTGATTTAGATTGAATTACCTAAATATAGTTGAAAATTCATTTTTCAGTATATGTTAATTTCTCATCTAATATTATCGTAATTAGCATTTTTACTTGAGGGACAAAGATGAACTGAGATGTAGAAAAAGTGATATTGTGGTTGATGTTAGGATACTGTTTCAGTTTGGAATGGAGGAAAGATGAGTTATTAAAATATTATTACCATGTAGGATATATATTTTCATGAAATTACATGCTTTAACCATGTAATGTCTATAATTCCTAATTGTAGATAGTGTATTCGATTACACACATCTTGTCCAATGTTATTCCCTTGAAATGTTTTACCTTTTTGGTTTATGGTATATAGATGACTTGGTACACCTGCTAATATAGATTTTTTCATGAACCACTTTCAGTAGATTGGGTACATGTGATTACATCCTATTATTTGATAAATTATTTTGATTTCACCGATTACAGTGTAATGTTTCAACTTACTGTGCTTATCTACTTTTAGCATCACAACCTTAACTAATTTCTAAGCATTGCAAAAATAAAGACGCCCTAAACTACTTTTATTCGGTTAAGTCTCAATGAAAACAAAGTACCCATAATATTTAAAGTATTAAATCCGAACTTATGCTTATGCTTGCGTAAACAACAAGGGCATACAAACTGGTGTACAATGATGAATTGAAGCATAATTTTGGGAAATGTGTGATTATTTTTGGCTAAATCTATTGTTGGTTTCATCGATTTTATTTTAGTTTGCGTACAATGATGTTGGTTTACAGAATTAATTAACTCGTGGCAGTTGATTTCTTCGCAATGATCTTAGCTTATGGTGCTAAAAGGCCAAGTTCACAACGAAGGAATATATTCTATTAGGATTTGTGGATGGAATGGCTATGTAATTCAGGTGCTTAGTGGATGCATGGAAATTTTAATACATTATGTTTGCGTGCATATATCAATACATATTTAAGCATTTACAACTTGTGTTTTAGTTTGATAAATTCCATTTTTATCATAGTTTGTAATCTGGGTTTGAAGGTTGCATCTTTGTGATTAATTATGTATAAATGAGTGGTTCTCTAAAATGATACACAGTAGTGCACCTGTAATACAAGTGTACATACTTGTACACATGCTGATTATTAATGTGTACATAATTATACACATGTTTATTGTTAATGTGTACATAGCTGTACACCTATTTATTGTTGATGTATACATAGTTTTACACATTAAGAATTTTTGATCTTCATGCTTATTTATAGGATGAAGAAAAAGGTTCGAGATCAATGGTGATTACTCTTGTTTTGAGAGGATCAAAATCAGATCCTGATACATTTTTAACTAAATTTTGGGAAGCTTGGAGAGCTAGATCATGGGAAGTATTGAGTTCCGAGAGATTTTGGATCTGTGGAAAGTTCGAGTGGATTGAGAATGACTGGAGTGTTTGGAATTTTGAGGAAAGAACAAGAGACTTGGGAAAGTACAAGAGACTTGAGAAAGTACTGATAAAAGCTTGGGAAAGTACTAATAAAAGCTTGCAATTTTGAGGAAAGAACAACAGACTTGGGAAGGTATTGATAAAAGCTTGCAATTTTGAGGAAAGAACAACAAACTTGAGAAAGTATTGATAAAAGCTTGCAAGATGCTTTTCAGGAGTTGAATGCTCACATGGTATGTCTTTCCTATGTATGTATATAGTTTATATGTTAAGTTTAATTTGTAATGATTACTGGTCACATCTTACTGAGGCACTTGTGATGTTTAAAGTTAATTGTCATCTTGATAAAAAAAAAACGAGTTTCACAAATGACAACAATAGGAAATGAAAAATTATTTCTAGTATACAATTTGAGAATAGACTAAATGCAGGGAAATTAAACTAAAGTAAGAATTTTGAAAATGCTTTAGTTCTTTGGTTATGGTTTCGTATTGAAATGTTTTACTCAAACTAGAAACAGTCGATGTGTATTGCATATGTGTACATAGTTGAACACATGCCGAATATTAATGTGTACATGATTGTAAACATATTTATTTGTCAATGTGTACATAGTTGTACACCTGTTTATTGTTAATGTATACGTAGTTTTTATACTGTCATCAGTAGTATTCATTATTAACAACAAATGATGCTTATCGGGGTTGCCATACTCCAACCATAACTTAATTGCATCGTTTTAGCTTTTGGACATGATATTTTACAACATAAGATACAGGTGAAAATCAGACCGTGGATAAGATTTGAAATAACTGAGCTTCTTAAGAAGGAAAAGGCCAGTGTAATTGTCATCAGGTCTTCGGCGACATCAGAAAACAAAACAGTCCATCCCAAATGCTGAAGCTGCTTGAACTCTGATTGCAAGATGATACTGAAATGGTTGTCAAAAGTCTATGGAGGACTTCTCACACTAGTGAAAATGTTACATTTATAAATAACCATGGCATAACATCCCTTAATCACCTGATTGCTTGTTGTCTTTCACGTCAATATTATGCTTAATCTTAATAGTAGGAATTAACTGGTGCATTTTCAAGTACACCAGTTATATACAGGTGTATATGCAGGTGTATTTTCACGTCATGTACATAAAAGTGCATTGTTTTTTTGTGCTTGTTATACGAGGTGTATATGCTTGTACACCAGTTATATGCAGTGCGTTGTTTATTCTTTTTGTATTTCATATTCGATGTCCACACACATGAAGGTAATTTCCCAGTCACAAGATTGCAATTTAGTCTCTTTCCTATAAAGCAATCTTATAACAGATTAGCTTCTCTCATTAATGCTAAAATAATTTGCAGCATATTGATTTTGGTTGATTCTTGGTCATCATGGTTAATCTTTTATAAGAATGTTGTGAGTCATTGTGGCCCTTTACGTGTGCCTGATATTTATAATAATGAGTTGCTAAAATTGCATCATACTATGAACCGGAGCATATCTATAGTCATCGTGGTCCTTTATGTATGCCTAATATTTATTGTTATAATGATTTTGCAGGGTTTAGACGAGGTGCTGTGATATATTATTGCTTAAAGGACTGTAGGCGATAAATTATATTAGTTGGTTTTAAAGCAAAAGAACTTCTTAATTTGGTTAGTAAATTCATTCCGAACTTAAATTGATTTTCGTAGGTGTGTACATAGTTGTACACCATGGTAATTCCTAGAAAAACTTGTGAAATGTCACGTGCAGTCTGTTTGACAGCAATGCACCTAAAGTAGCCCCCATGTCACAAGAAGGACAAACCACGTATTTATGTCAGATTTATACATAGTGGCATGTATGTCTTTCTAAATTATTGGTCATGCATAATACTTATTTGAATACTACATACAAGGCAACAAGACGTATTTTTCCAAGTAATCACTTTGTTAGAATCGTGAGTTCCAAGTAATCACTTTGTTATAATCGTGAGTTCCTGAAGTAGTATATTATTAGATTCAGGGGGTTGGACAGTGCCTGCAAAAAGTTTATTTTGAGATAAAACATCTTCATTATTGGTAGAACCTTATTTTACTTGTGTTTCATATGATATCTAGCAAAATCCTATGTAAATTATTTTATACTATAATTGTTCTTGGTAATTGTTAATGTGCACATATATAGTTGTACACATGTTGGTCGATAATATCTTTGGATATGGAATTGTACACATGGGTATACATGTTATTTATTATTGTGCGCATGTCGATTCTTTTTGTTGTTTATTTCAGGGACTCATAAGCTCAAAATGGTAGAGCGCCCAAGCCTATCACAAGGTTTGCGGAGGTTGATGGTTCAAATCCATTTAAGTTTCCATGTTATGTTTATTGAATATGGATAGCGTTACTGGTGCTTAGATGCACGATTCAAGTTGTATATGCGGTGTACAAACTGGTGCACCTTGTCTTGTCTTCCGATTTTTTTGGATTTTTGTAGATGTGTTGCCAATGTAAACTAAGATTTTAAAAAAAATGAGAATTATATAGTCATATGGGTACTCTTTTTGTAGCTCTCGGAAAGAGCTTTCGGAATATATAAAGTTTGTGAATTTTGGGCCTACGGTTCAAAAGATAAATTGTTTTTAAATATTTTTTGTTTATTTAAAATTGCTGACATCATCATGAGTCATTTTGGACTAAAATGTAAATATTTGGATTAAACTGTAAATCAAGAAGGATATATGTGTATTTTTCATATATTAAATAACTTTTGGACTAAATTGTACCTAGTTAACTCGAGATAGACTGATCCGTACTTTTTTGATGCGTTTTTGGACTAAACCGTTTTTTTCCCATAAAAATTTTAGTAATATTTTTGTGTCTTCAATTTTCATACTTTTGATAAAGTATGAAAATCCGTCAGTACATGTGTACCTTTATGTACACCTTCTGAACATTTTCTGCTCTGTCAGTAATTGTGCATAATCAAGTACACCTTAAGATTTCAAAACCTGTAATATACACTTCAATGGTAGTGATAAGTCATAAACTTGTAACATCAATAACATCAATATTGAAACTAATAAAAATATTAATTCAAGGTCTTGATAAGTCATAAACAAAGTGATAAAAACTGAAATTTGAAAAGTTGTCTGGAAAGATAGAAAATGTTTAGAAGCAATTCAGAAAGTGATCTTGTATAATGAAGCTTAAAATAAACTCTTCTTCCTCCTCAATGGTTGCATTTCCTTACTCAGGCGCCACTGCTTGTGCTCTTTATCCTTTGCTATGTCCCACACCTTTTCATACGTTCTGACTTTTTTCAGCATCTTGGCCACCAATGTTGCTCTCATTCCCTGACAAATGTTTTCGGCCCTCTGCTGATCTCTTTCGATACTCTTTGTCTTCTTCATACTTCATTTCATAAAGTAGCAAGTGTATAGGAGGCAGTCTGGATTGATACCTTGGGAAGGACACTTCACGATGTTTATTTCGTGCGGTTCTATAGGTGCATCACCCTTTAAGGCTCTCTTCTTGTTGAGTTCCAATTGCACCACATTTTCCAGTTGTTGTGCATCATTATTGTAGTCCTCATTTGAGTGCAACGAGTTGTACCACTTCCACTCTTCAGCTTCAAAATCAAACTTCAGAAGCGACCAGTGAAGTCCTACTGGCATTTTTTCTGTAGAGTGATTGACGGGGATTACTGATAGACGCATTTATGTGTCTAATATAGCTCATTTGTATGTATTGTTAGTGCTCGATATCGTACTTATTTGGTTATTTTATTTATTTGTAGGTGTTTTTGGAAGAATAAGGCTTTGTGGCGAAATTGGCTAAAAATGCGGCATTTGGACCTCCGTTGATAACGTGCCGGAAGCGCCCCAGAATTGTACCGGAAGTACCCCAGGAATACCCCGGACGAACCCCGAAAAAAGTGCGGAAAATGTCCCAGAGAAATCACTATACGGACCCTCGATTTTGGATAAGGGGTAACCTAATTACTAAGGGGTGACCCATTTCCAGGCAGCTGCTAAAGGGACACCAGAACTGGATAGGGGGAGATCACATTTCTTCACGTTTTCAAATTAATGTTTTGGCGGGAAACTTCATGCATGTTTACTGGCAGAGTTGGATTCGATTAATGGACGGTTTCTAAAGAGATTCAACCCCCAAAATCAGTTGGGCTGGATGTGAATGGACTAAACAGAGCTGGTACATGTGTTTTGATCGATCACATTGGGCTGGAATAGCCGGGAGAAGAAATCAGAGTCCAAATAGGACACGTATGGTTCTGTTTACGTTTCAAAGATTTTTTGAGGAGATTCTGGGAGAGTTTTACGCTAAAGAAAACTCTACTTGGTCCTGTTCAAGTCTTGGGAGAGTTTTGGGGCAATAGAATAGCTCATAAACGCGTACAGGGAGATCATAGAAAGATATTCTCTCAACAGCGCAGAGAAGAAAAAGAAAAGAAAAAGTCGGATTCAGTAGAGATTTTTGGGGATTAATAGACTATATAAGAGTTGGTTCAAGTCATAGAAAAGTTTAGAAAAGTTGAGGAAAAAGTTTGGAGTCCAGGAGAGCCGAAACAAAGAAGTTACAGAGAATTGGTGCTGCTGCTGCTGCTGCCATTGAAGAACCTGAAGAACACGAAGAACAGACTCGCAGAGTCCGTCGTTCTTCAGCAGTCTTAATTTCAACACCCAACTGTCGTTGTTTTACAACAACAGAGGCTTGTATCGTTTATTTTCAGCCTTTTCAACTTTGTAACAGTGACGCTGTAACATTTATACAGCGTTGCAAACTTCTTTTTACACCATTTTCATCAATAAAAACACATTATTAAGCCATGGATACATCTTATGATTATGTTTTTGGGATGAGGAGCTAAACCCATTAGCCAAGGCGACGGAGGAAGCCATTGTTCCACATTAATTGGTATAATTCTAATTTTACTATTTATTTGCAATATTATTATTTGATTATTTGCATGGAATTGAATTGAAATATTAGTTCTTATTGAATAGTTGTGAATTAATTTGATGAAGCATGCTGGGTTTTAAATACTGTTGATGTTTTATACTCTTTGATTACAACTATTACTTCAAGAATATATTTGAGGCAAATATTAGAATTATTTTTAAAGATAAAATTGCATGAATATTATTTAGAGTTTACTATTTATTTGGTCAATGGTGGAATCCTAGTCTTGGTATTTTTATCCAAAACTTTGAATTATTTTATTTAGTTGCCTGTTTAATTTAAATCTATAAAAATTGTTTTCTTCACAAGTCTGAAAAGAAACTTTTTACCACTATCTCTACAACCATTTGAAAATACATCAAATTTTTGGCGCCGCCGACACGGACCTGTGTTTAGTTAGCATTTTTTTTAGATTTTTTATTATTTTTGTTCTTCTTTACGTTTTTGGTTTTTTTTGTTTCCTTGCAGATTTTTGAAGATTGGAGCGAAAGACAATTTTACCAAAGCTTGTGGTGATTTACTTAAAGTTTGGGAGCGAAAAGCAAAGCTAAAGGAGCGAAAGAAGAAGATTTTATTTATTTTGTAAAAGAGAGAGAAAAAAAAGAGAGACATTTTTATTTTTGTAATTTTTTTATTTATTAGACTTTCTTTTCTTTTGTATTTTTTTATGGACTTTGGACATTAATTTTGGGACATTTTTATTTTTATTTTTAAACCCTACCGAATGGTACCCTTAAATATAAACTGTTTTCAGGGAAGGACGACGATTACAATATCGTCTCGGCCCCTCGGGTTCGCACACGACATAGGAGTCGTGGCCCGAGTCGACTTCAGCGGTTCTTCGCCCGTCTGGTACGGGAGGTAAAATTCTAAACACCCGCGAATCTCCTGCAAGCGGGTTACTGGACTCCTTAAGGTGAATATATGCTGAGGACTTGAATATGGACTTTTTTTAAATTCCTAATAAAGGGCAAGGGCTGGACCATATAAGATAAGGGTTCGGATTTCATCACCGCTCCCTTCTTGCCCGCCTTAGGAAAACGAAACCTAAAGCGAACCTAAGCCTAAAATTTGGACTAGAAATAGACCTATAGGGTATCGATCTTAACAGGACAATCATTCGAAAAATATTGGTTACTCTTTTAAGCACACCTCGAAGTTCTTGACGGTTTCTGCGATTTGAATGCGTGACTGTGCCGCATTGGATCGGTGAGGTTTTGGGTATCAAAGCTCCACTGAGCTTCCCTCGCCTCGATTCAACTTGCTTTAACTCGGATTGATTCCAGAGGGGTTTGCTTAAATTGTAACGAATTCCCTTTCGAAGGATTAGAAGTTGGTCTAGAAACAATCTAAGTGGAGCCATCATGCTTGTTGTTTGCTAGAAATCTTTAGGTTTGCTGTGGTAAAGTCGAGTCAGCCTGCTGTGTGATTGCTAGAACCTTCCTGTTAGGATTTTTTATTTCTTTTTGAATTCTTTTTAGTGTATGCCCTATTTTGTTAATAGGGCTTGGAAAAGAGATACTCTAGGTCGATTGATTAGCGAAAAACCTAGTAGTTCTTCTGATTTAAGCAGGGAGCTCGAAGACTCTTCTTTGGAGAGCCCTGTTTTTGGAAACTTCAGTTTTGAGAATTTATCTCTGAGTGACAAAAGTACCCCTAGTACTCCAGTTGTGCCAACGATGGCAACTTTGAAAGATTACATGTTCCCAACTAGGACCAACCGAGCTTCATGCATTAAATTGCCAGCCACTACGGCTAATTTCGAGATAAAACCTAGTATTCTTAAGATGATCCCTATATTCTTAGGAAAAGATGATGAGAACCCTTATTTTCATATTAGGGACTTTGAGGAAATTTGTGGGACAATTAGAATAAAAGACCTTACTGATGAAGTCTTGAAACTTAAAATGTTTCCCTTTTCCTTGAGAGATAAAGCCAAGACCTGGCTGAACAACCTACCATCTGAATCTATTGAAACATGGAAGGAACTTATCGCTGCCTTCTATATGAAATTCTACCCTAAGCATAAAACTGCAGCTGTTAGGCAGAAAATTAGTGCTAGTGTGCAACAAGAGGGAGAGTCTCTTTATAGGTTTTTAGAGAGATTCAATAATCTCCTATCTCAGTGTCCTCACCATGGATTTGATAATATGAAACTTGTACAGATTATTTATGATGGTTTATACTATTCGACCAAAGCCATGGTTGAGTCTATGTGCGCTGGTGAGTTCACTAGTAAAAATGCTGATGATGCTTTTACCTTCTTAGGAGCTATCGCTGAAAAATCCCAACAGTGGGAATCTTGTGTTGAACCCCCTAAAAGACTCTTGGTCAATAGAAGTAGCACCAATATGGTAGATACGAGTTTTGCGTCAGATGCTAAGTTTGCTGCTTTATCTAGAAGGTTAGAAGCTTTGGAAATGGGACAGTCTAAAAATAGGTCCCTTGTTGAACCTAATAGAGCCTCTCAAGTCTCTAGTTGTGGAATAGAGCCCGATAATTCATTTTGGGAAGGTCAGGTTAGTGAAGAGCAAGCCCATGCTGTCTATAACAATGCTAGGTTTGAGAACCATCAGAAGTTTGACCCATACTCAGAAACCTACAACCCTGGTTGGAGAAACCATCCTAATTTCTCTTGGTCTAAGGGCCAGAATCAAGGCCAGTCTAGTAATTCTCAGCATCCCCCAGGTTTTGGTTATACTAAGAACTCTTCAGGTCAGACCCAGAACCCATCTGAGAATAGAATAGCTAGCTTAGAGGAAACCCTTAGTATATTAAGGAAGAGCCAGGAGATGCTATCACAAAGCCAGGAAATGTTAGTAAAAAGCCAGGGTAATTTTCAAGAGGAAACCAAACAGAATTTTAAGAATAGTGCCCAGTCTTTTGCTAAATTAGAGCTTCAAGTCGGCCAAATAGCTAAGTTTATCAATGAGAGAGAAGAAGGAAGGTTCCCTAGTCGTACTGATCCCAACCCAAAAGGAGAGAAATCGTACAATCATGTGAATGCTGTCACAACCCTTAGGAGTGAAAAGAAAGTTGACAACAAGGTTGCCATGCCTGATAGTGAACATGCTGTAGTTCACCCTGCTGAGCCAGAAAATGAGGAGACTGATAGAGTCTCCAAAGAGACCAATGAGGGTCCTGTTAATCCCGTCTTTGTTCCCATAGCCCCGTTTCCCCAGCTGCTAGTTCCGACTAAGAGGGAGTCCAACTTTAATGATATATTGGAGGTTTTTAAGCAGGTTAATATCAACCTTCCATTATTATATGCAATTAGGCAAATTCCCTCTTATGCCAAGTTCCTTAAGGACTTGTGTACGCGAAAGCGTAAGCTCAGTGTCCAGAAGAAAGCCTTCATAGCTAGTCATGTGAGTTCTATTATTCAGAATACCACTACTCCTAAGTATAAAGACCCAGGGTCCCCTACCATTGCTTGTACAATAGGTAAGTACCGTGTTGAGAAAGCTTTGCTTGACTTAGGAGCCAGTGTGAATTTACTTCCATATCATGTGTACCTTAAGCTAGGACTTGGTGAGATGAAACCTACCCAGATGACACTTCAGTTAGCTGATAGGTCCGTTAAAATTCCTCGTGGTGTGATCGAGGATGTTCTCATAGAGGTTGACAAGTTTATTTATCCAGTGGATTTTATTATCCTAGATACCCAACTTGTCCCAGACCCAGAGAACCAAATACCAGTGATTTTAGGTCGCCCGTTTTTAGCCACATCTAATGCGATCATAAACTGTCGAAATGGTATTATGAATCTATCTTTTGGTAATATGACTATTGAGTTGAATATTTTTAATGTCAATAAGCTACATTCTGAGCTAGATGACACGTGCATTGAAGAGGTCAACATGATAGGAACCTTAGTTCCGAAGTCTGTACCAAACACCGAATCGGAAGATCCATTAGAGAGTTGTCTAGCCCGTTTTAGCATGGATTTCGACGATGATAGCAACATTGAACAAGTAAATGCTCTGTTGGATTCTATTCCTATGTTAGATACCGATAGATGGAAATCTAGGTTTGAACCATTACTAGCTACCGAATCTACCTTAATCCCTTATTTCGAAGAGCTAAAGATCCTCCTAAGTTGGACCCCAATTATGCATTTGTAGGCCCATCTGAGATTTTGCCTATAACTTCCGATTTGGATAGTGATCAGGAGAATAGGCCAGAGACCATGCTTCAAGAAAATAAGGAAGTTTTAGAGTGGACCATAGCAGCTATGAAGCAAGTAGAGGATGAACCACCTGATTATAACTTAGAGAAAGCAATTGACCTTTTTCAAGAACCTGATGGTCTAGAAATTAGGAATATTGTGACTAGTCTATGTAGAGGCACCGAAAATTCTAAGTTTGGGGGTAGTGAACTAGAAGAAGCTCTAGAGTATTTTAAATACTCTCCGGATCCGGAAATTCAAGCCATAGTTAAAGGTCTTACGGAGAATAGTGATTACCCTAAATTTGGGGGTAGAGATTGTCAATTATCCCCAGTAGAAGTCCCTAACTTGGGACTCAAGCCTAGTGCATCTGAGGTATCGCTTGAGTCTATTCAGACTCCACAACCCGATCCTCCTGATACTGTCCAGGAGAAAATCCATATGTTAGAGACCCGTTTTTCGGATGAATCTGTTTGCCGAGACACTCATATGAAGCCCAAGTGGGCACCTCAGATAAGTCCAGTTGTCTTGCGAGAAACTTTAGACCAGGTTGTGCTCTATCTGCTCATTTTTCTGATCTTGAGCATTTGTCTCCTATTCGTGGCAGTTCTATTTGGTCTTATGGACCCACAATTGTTTCGACTATTGGTATACGACTTTGGAAGGTGACAATTCTTTTAGAGGTATTTGATGTCTAGATAATGACTATAAATTTAGCATTTACTGGGAAGCTCCCGCGTTCATGTGATACGGTAATATCCTTCCCTTTTTTTTTCCCCTTCAGGTAATAGTTTCTCCTTGTTCATGCTTTTAATTTCATCTTTAGAACATTGAGGACAATGTTAGATTTAAGTTTGGGGGTGGGGCAGAAACACTTTTTGTCACCTTTTTGCAATAAATAAACTCCAGAGCCTAGAAATTTATGCGTATTTAGGATGGCACTAACCAACCTAAGTGGATGGAAGCATTCTGGTTGTAGGAGTTGAGGAACCAATCTGATTAGATGGAAACATCTAGAAGAGTCTATTCATAAAAGCACAGAGCTCAGGTGTTAGAAATAACATGATAGTTTCACCATATCTCGTTGAGTCCTTTTCACTTCTATTTTTATTTTATTTTGTTTTTAAACTATGTTACTCTAAGTGATTAGGTGGGGCTCACGATTCAAGTTGTTACCAATGCTAGGGTGAATTAGAGTGATTGAGATACAAAAAAAAAAAAAGTTGAAGAAAAAAAAGTTGAAAAAAAAAAGAAAAAAAAGAAATTGAGACCAGACCATTTGACCAAAAGTAATAAATTCAATAAAGTCGACCACTGGTACCCTTGTATATGCCAGTTGTGTTGACCTAGAGTTAGGTTATCGACCACTGGTACCCTTGTATATGCCAGTGTGTTGATATTAGTCAGACTAGTATCTCAATCCATTAGGATAGGTTCATTTTGGCGGAGGCCTTCAGACAGATATGGGAAACGCCGTTCACTTAGTAAACATCAAAACCATACATGTTTTTCTATATCCATCTTCTTGATCTATCCATGTGATTAGTTTTGACTCCAAATATGATGTCCATTGTGCAACTATCTGAGTAGAGCTCTGTCACTTTATATGAATTTTAGTATGCTTGAGTGCAAACTCGTGTACAACAATTGGAATTTCGCATCAGGGTACTTCTTCATGTAGTCAATAAGTATGCCAACCAAGGAGATTCTTTAGTGCCTTCCAAGGTTCTGCGTAGATAGCTAAGGTCTGGAGTACAGGTTTTGTGGGTATATCTCTGGTAAGCCCTCCCGAGACTATAACTCGGCCACTAGGGCCACCTAGGGGTTTAAAGGCTTATTGCATACGCTAAATGCAATCGACGATGCCTGCGACAGTGAGTTAGGATTTTATTTTGTAGTTTTGATTTGCTCGGGACTAGCAAATAATAAGTTTGGGGGTATTTGATAGACGCATTTATGTGTCTAATATAGCTCATTTGTATATATTGTTAGTGCTCGATATCGTACTTATTTGGTTATTTTATTTATTTGTAGGTGTTTTTGGAAGAATAAGGCTTTGTGGCGAAATTGGCTAAAAATGCGGCATTTGGACCTCCGTTGATAACGTGCCGGAAGCTCCCCAGAATTGTACCGGAAGTACCCCAGGAATACCCCGGAGGAACCCCGAAAAAAGTGCGGAAAATGTCCCAGAGAAATCACTATACGGACCCTCGATTTTGGATAAGGGGTAACCTAATTACTAAGGGGTGACCCATTTCCAGGCAGCTGCTAAAGGGACACCAGAACTGGATAGGGGGAGATCACATTTCTTCACGTTTTCAAATTAATGTTTTGGCGGGAAACTTCATGCATGTTTACTGGCAGAGTTGGATTCGATTAATGGACGGTTTCTAAAGAGATTCGACCCCCAAAATCAGTTGGGCTGGACGTGAATGGACTAAACAGAGCTGGTACATGTGTTTTGATCGATCACATTGGGCTGGAATAGCCGGGAGAAGAAATCAGAGTCCAAATAGGACACGTATGGTTCTGTTTACGTTTCAAAGATTTTTTGAGGATATTCTGGGAGAGTTTTACGCTAAAGAAAACTCTACTTGGTCCTGTTCAAGTCTTGGGAGAGTTTTGGGGCAATAGAATAGCTCATAAACGCGTACAGGGAGATCAGAGAAAGATATTCTCTCAACAGCGCAGAGAAGAAAAAGAAAAGAAAAAGTCGGATTCAGTAGAGATTTTTGGGGATTAAAAGACTATATAAGAGTTGGTTCAAGTCATAGAAAAGTTTAGAAAAGTTGAGGAAAATTTTTGGAGTCCAGGAGAGCCGAAACAAAGAAGTTACAGAGAATTGGTGCTGCTGCTGCTGCTGCTGCCATTGAAGAACCTGAAGAACACGAAGAACAGACTCGCAGAGTCCGTCGTTCTTCAGCAGTCTTATTTCAACACCCAACTGACGTTGTTTTACAACAACAGAGGCTTTATCGTTTATTTTCAGCCTTTTCAACTTTGTAACAGTGATGCTGTAACATTTATACAGCGTTGCAAACTTCTTTTTACACCATTTTCATCAATAAAAACACATTATTAAGCCATGGATACATCTTATGATTATATTTTTGGGATGAGGAGCTAAACCCATTAGCCAAGGCGACGGAGGAAGCCATTGTTCCACATTAATTGGTATAATTCTAATTTTACTATTTATTTGCAATATTATTATTTGATTATTTGCATGGAATTGAATTGAAATATTAGTTCTTATTGAATAGTTGTGAATTAATTTGATGAAGCATGCTGGGTTTTAAATACTTTTGATGTTTTATACTCTTTGATTACAACTATTACTTCAAGAATATATTTGAGGCAAATATTAGAATTATTTTTAAAGATAAAATTGCATGAATATTATTTAGAGTTTACTATTTATTTGGTCAATGGTGGAATCCTAGTCTTGGTATTTTTATCCAAAACTTTGAATTATTTTATTTAGTTGCCTGTTTAATTTAAATCTATAAAAAATTATTTTCTTCACAAGTCTGAAAAGAACCTTTTTACCACTATCTCTACAACCATTTGAAAATACATCAATTACAAGAACTTCCATATTGTCAGACATGTCCCGTATGAAATCAACTACAAGTGTTTGTACATTGGTCATGATATTGTTCTTCACATAGTACTGCAATCAATAATTTGTTGGAAAATAAAATGAATTAGGTACACCTAAATCAGACAAGAAAACTAAGAAGCATCTATGACACCTAAAGAAACATTTTAGGCCTGGAAACAGATGTATCCATGACGTATGATACAGGTGTACATACTTGTACACACCTAAAACAATTGACAGGTGTACATACTTGTACACACCTAAAGAAATCTACAAACAAACAACAGAGCATGTGTACAACTATGTACACATAAATGATCTCTCTCTCTCTCTCTATATATATATATATATATGAGATTTTAGAGTTGTTTTTGAGAAACTTACACATGAAGTAGGACTCATTATTTCGCATCTCATGTACTTTTGATCAGCTGGATTACAAAAGCTATCTCTGAGCAGTGCATTGCAACGTCGATGGACATAGAACTGCAGTACTTCTTGGTCCAGATACTTGTTGAACATCAATTCGCGAAGTACTTTTCCCACAATCAGAATCTCTTCCCTGACTGTTGGATCTTCGAGTCTTGTTAGTTCCCAAGCTACAGAGCTGCAGAATCAAAAAGGAAACATTAACATGGTGTACATAGTTGTGCACATAAATTTTTTTCAATAAGATTCAATCATTTGTATAGTGCAATACCCCATGCTTGCATAGTCGAAGAATTTATGTATCCTTTTTTTTACAGGCCCTTGTTCCATGACTTGGTATAGTTATGATTGACGAATATCTGGTAGTGGGAGAGCAGGATGATACTCATTTTCATTTCTCTTTTTTGGTGCAGGGTAGCCTGGTTCTGGTCCCTCTTTGACTCCCTTGCCTTTTTGATCCACTTTCATCCTAACTTGTCTGGTTTTACCCTCGGCAGTGAAGTCAGGAGGTAGTTTTTTCTTTCAGCTCTCTTTGGTGGTGTCTTGGACAACTTGCCAGCCACTTGTGTCCTCAACATCTCTGCTTCCTTCATCTTCATGTTGTTGGATGAACTGCACTGCTTCAACAACGATCCTTTCTCGTACATCTTCATTGGACAATGATTTTTGCGATGAATCTTTTTTTGGACCTTCTTGGCTCAACAACGAAAAGCTTGGACAATCGTTTCGGATCACGGTTGCCATATTTTCCTTCACTGCAGATGGTGTCATTCCGAAACAACCTTTTTCAAGCTTTACGAACACAGATTCAGACAAGTTATCTAGAAGGTCCTCAATTGATGTATAAGTCTCTTCTCATTGTGTGAGTAAAAGGACACCTCCTTCAACTGGCAACATTGCTTTAGGGTCCAACTGAGATATGGATTCAGCTGCGATTATCGTAGCTTCATCAATTTCAGCAGTTTGAACAATTAAGCTTATATCCTGGTTATCAAGGTCCATCTCGTCTTGTTGATCTTCAGGGATTTCATTTGTCTTTGGCAGAGAAGTGTTGCAAAAATGCAATTTTGTTAGGTTGTACAAAATTGTACACTACTGTAAACACAAACACAATAAATCACTAAGGTGTACATTCTAGTACACATATACAGAAAATGGAATGAAATGCGAGCTGAGATCATTTTCTTTATACCTCGGCTTTTTAGCAGTTTCAGACTCAACTCCTAGCCTTGTTACATCCTCTTCTTCATTTGACTTTGACATAGGCCTGCTGAAAAATACAATTTTGTTTAATTTTTATCAGTAGTGTACAAGTATGTACATGATAAAAAAAAAATGAAAATAAATACGATCTTAGATCACCATACCTCGGCTTGTTAGCAGTTTCAGACTCAAATCCTTTGTCATATTCACTTCCATCATCCATATCCTTTTCTTTATTTCCCTCATTGGACTTTGATGAAGGGGAGCTAAAAGATGCAAGTTTTGAGAAAATGTATGAGTTTTAGCACACTGGTGTATAACTATGTACACACATAAAAACAAATGACTGTCACATTTAATAAGAGTGATTTTATACCTTCGCTTTTCAGATTTTCCACCCTCGTCATCACCACCTTTGATACCCTCTTTGCCAGTGTCATCACCATGCATATCACCACCTTTGCCACCATCATCGTCATCACTATCATTATCATCATGCATATCACCATCTTCATTGTGCTCCTCCTCCTCATCTTCCTTTTTATCCTCCACCTCCTCCTCCTCATCCTCCTCCTCCTCCTCCTCCTCCTCCTCTTCCTCTTCCTCCTCCTCCTCAATCTCCTCCTCCTCAATCTCCTCATCTTCCTTTTCCTCCTGCTCCTTAATCTTCTTCCTTATCAGTTTCAAGACGTATTTTCTTTGCAAATTTAATGATTTCATCCAAAGTGTAATTATGAAAATCATTCACTTGTCTTTCTGACAAGTTCATTAGACCAACTTCATTAACTTTTCGGCTTTTCTCTTCTATGTAATAAAGAAGCCTTTCTTGCCTCTCCTAAACTTCAGTAAGATCCTCATCCAATGCCCTCCACTGATAACTTTTGTTCAATCTTAAGTTCATTGTACATTTCCACTGCAATTGTTAACTATGTTTAGCATGTTTTAGTTTGCTTGTTAAGGTTTCAATGAAACTCTAATCTGCTATTGTGCATTGCACTCTGATAGTATTGCTCTTGATTGTTAAAAATGCTCAATTAACCTAGTAAATCAATATTTTACTCTCACAGTGTATGCCATGTATGCATTGTAGTTAGGCTCATACTATGTTGATAAAGCTACAACTCATGTTAAACCAGATTATCATTTAACCGTAGACTAGTTGTGCTTTACCTAGACAGTTAGTACTTTGGAGAAATGCTTTAGTTGTGATTAATCTTTCTAGTGGGGAAACACCTTAGATATAGGGCAGACTAGAATCTCAACCTTATCTGTTATAAGGACAAGAGTAGTGTAATCAGTTCAATTCAAAGTGTAGGTTAGAGGTGGATTTGATAACCTTAGTTCTCTCATTCTCACTGTTTACACCCATAGTTCATTCATGCTCTTGATTATTAAACATTGCACATTGCTTCCACTGTCTTATCTTTGCTCCTTTACGCACTGCTTTGCACTGCTGTGCTTTTTGCTTTCAATCACTGCCCAAAATTCTCTGAAATCAGTTAAGCAAAAGCCTAGATTCAACTACACACACCAAGTCCCTGAGGACAAACCCCTTCTTGACTCACTCACTACAACTGACCCTGTATACTTGCAGGTCTAAGTTGTATGTTCTTTTAAAACCACACCAAGTATTTGGCGCCGCTGCCGGGGACTCGGTAGCGGCGTATTTGCTATTTTTTGGGCTTGTCATAGCTGTTCACTGAGCTACTCTCTTACCTTCTATTTTCCCTGTGGTGCAGCTGCTGTTGCTGAAGCTGTTGCCCCTGCTGTGGTTGTTGTTTCCTTGCTGGAGCTGCTGGGCTGTTGTTGGTGAAGCTGTTCCTGTTGCTCTGCTGCTGAACTGAACTGTTGCTAGTGCTGCTTCTGTTGCTGGAGATGTGCTGTGTTTTTTCTGTTGTTGTTGCTGTGCTGTGGTGCTGCTGCTGCTGGTGTTGCTGCTGGAGCCTGTTACTGTTGTTGTGGTGTTGTTGTCTGCTGCTGCTGTGGCTAGACCAAAACACAGCTAGGCTACACAAGCTGAGGAAAAGAACAAGTCCCAACTGGGCTGTGCAACTAGAACAACAGAGCAGCTGGGCTGTGCTAAAAAGAGTAAGCCTAAACCCAATAACTGTGTGGGCTTGCTTTAAAAACTGAAATTCTGGGCCTTATAAATTGATTCTGAAACTCTTGAACCCAAGTGCACTTTGTTTCTGAACTCTGGGCTTGAACCCAACTCAGAATTTGTAAAACGTTTTTAAGACCAAGTGGGCCTCGTATTTTGGCTAACTGAGAGCCCAAAAATCAAATACACAGCTGGGCCTCGTGCATTTCTGGGCTTGGTTCACTGAACTCGTTAGTTGGGTCGTGTACTCAAATCTCTAGGTCGTTCGCTGGGCTTGTCCCACAGAAAATTTGAACCAGTTAGCTGGGCCTCATCCCATTAAAACCAAAAGGAGTTTTCAAAACCCAACTAAAAACCAAATTGCATTCTCCCACCAATGTGGTCTTGCTCCTAACAACAAAACCAAAAGTTTTCTCCCAACTCAAAACCAAATTCTTGCTCCACCAATGTGGGCTTGCTCCCAATTTTAAAACCAAAGCTTTGCTCCACCAATGTGGGCTTGCTCCCAATTTTAAAACCAAAGTTTTTATCTCCTAATTAAAACCAAAAAAATTCTCCCTCTTTTTAACCAAAAATCCCAAATAGGCTTTACCTTTAAAGCCTAAAAACCAAATTTTTGAAACCCATAACTGAAAAGTGTGGGACTTATTTCTCTTTTTGAATTGTGTGATTGTTTGATAAACATAACATGTCTGGATTTTGCTCTGCCACTGAGAATAAATCTATTAGAGAAGCTTACGGGGAAGATCCACCTTATGAGCCTCCCACAGACCATGATGTCAATAGTTATAGGGATTATTATTATGGACCTTCTGTAGGTCATGAACCTCAATATGCAAACCCTAATGACTATTCACACATGTATCATCCACCATTGGATGAAAGTGAACATCTAGACAATATCCAACTCACACATTCGTCACTTGTGAATCAGTTAGAGGCTCAGATCACTGCTTTAGAAATGCAAACACATGAGAAATCTGTAGCATCTAGTTCACATAGACGACCTGAAATCTATGCATGTACCTTATGTGGTGGTTTAGACCACCCGAATAAATATTGTTATATTTTGCATGATTATAGGCAATTTAGAGAATCCCATGAAAATCCAAATTATGAAATGCCCACAAATTGTGAGGCTGGTAGTTATTGGGACCATAATCAATCCTTTGAGGGTTGCGATCAATCTTTTATAAACCCTAATGACCATGCACACATGTACCATTCACCACAATTTGAACATGAAGAATTTTGTACTCCCATGAATTTAGACCCCACCACAGAAGCTTTCAGACTTAGTGAGCAAAACTTTGCTAGATCTACATCACGAATTCAGGCATATTTAGATCAGATTTTGCTTCACCCACAAAAGGAGGAAATTTATGAGGAAATGTATGTTGTCCCTAATGAAGTGTCTAGTCCCATTCATGTAAATGATGTTGAATATGAACCTAATTTAGAGGAACATGAATCGACAAATGACACCACCACTGTTAATGAGGACCAATACGCATGTTACCATGATGAGGATTATGATGATAATGATGTTATGTTAGAAGAACATGAAAATATTGTGGAACCTTTTGGTTCAATAACATATGGCTTCTCGCCCTCGACCTTCATGAATGTTGTTTCTTCTAATACTCATAGCAAATCATATGATATTGATATTGATATGGTACTCGTACAATTGTTCTTCGAAGATGAGCATGACATAGGAATAGTTGAATCTTCTGTAGACACTAATGTTAATATGCATAAAAACAAATTTGATGTGTCTGATTGCTTGCCTAAGTCACAAAATGTTATTTCTTCCGATGTTGATTTGAGTACTACGGACAATCATGATACCGAGCTAGGTCTTGATGTTTTGTTCGATGAATATGAGCATGATTTACCTGTTTCTGATTTAGGGAAAGTATGTACTAGTACTATTGATCATGAAAATAAATTAGAAGTGCCTGCTTTCTTGCCTAAATCACAGATTGAGATTTTTCCACCCAACCTAGATTTGGTTTGTCACAAAATTTTTAAACCAACTAATCTGAGAGTCCCTAATCTAGGATTGGAACTGTGTGCTTCCCAAGTCCTCTTGGACTATTTTTCTGCTAAATATAACATCTTTAAAGAACCACAGTTGGAATTAATTTCTCTGACCATCCCAAACAAAGTCCATTTTGAGTTAGACCTTGTGAATCCCGAACCCCCAAAATTGCTAGATTTTGTGCTTAAAAATAAATCTGTTGAAAAATACAGGTTTGGGGGTGATTCATCCGGTTTTTCACTCTCGCTCTCATTTCAGTCCAATTTTAGTTGTTTGAAACTGTCTATGTTTCAACACTTTGTCTTTTGGGTTGATCCTCAACTCTTTAGACTGTATGTATATATTGAATTGTTTGTATATAATCTGGTAGGTAATGTTTAGTGGAATCATATGTCTCTTGTATATATTGTTCTAATCCAATGTGCTTTTACTTAAGTTACTGTTGGGTTTTTCCTTGAATAATGGAGTTCAAAACTTGCTTTCGCCAATATCCGACAATCTCTTTCCTTTTTCTACACTTAGCATCGTTCTCATGGTATGTGTTATAATCATGTTTATCTTTAGAAACATTGAGGACAATGTTTAGTTTAGATTTGGGGGTGAAAAGTAGATACTTTGATAACATGCTATAATTGAAAACAGAATTCTTTCTTTTTGAAAAAAAAAAAAATCAAAATGAAAAATTAAAAAATTTGAAAAAAAAACATAAAAATGGAGCTCATTTACCTTGAAATGTTGACTCTTGTGCATGTATGTAAACATAAGGATTCTTAGTCTAGATATTTAGGCACCCTGATTCTAGCACAATTCACATAGTGATAAGAAACTTGCACGCGCACGATCTACCAATACATGTATAGCCTCATCTTTGAGGTGTTCTATCGGAAGTCACGATTGCCAATCACTTTAGAATACTGAACGAAACTTGACTAGCTTGTTCTTTGGTTGGTTGGGATAGAAGGTGGAGGTTACATTAAGAAAGACAACCATCGAATTTAACTGGGTGCATAAAAAAGGGCTACCTCTTGCAAAGTGTCATGTAATTTTTTGTTTCTTTTTGCTTATGTATCAAAAGAGTTACCATGTTGTAATTTTTTTTTTTACAAAAAAATAAAATAAAATAAAATCAAGTATTTATCAATTCCATCCTCTCTTGTTCCAAAAATAAAAGAGAGTAGTCGATGCAAATAAGAGTCATGTAAAGAGTCATCTTTTGTGTTTTTGTGTTATAAGCAAGGAAGGGTGTATGCCATTGATGTACAACGCGAGTAATTGTGAAATACCTCCAACTCATTCACAATTCTCGTAAAGTCCGGACAGCTAGCTAGATTTCGACCTCGGTTCTTAGCCTGAGAAACTATCTCTTGGTGATTAGTAGTCATAACATCCGATCTTTCTTTACACATGTGTAGATACACTTTACACTCTTATCACATGTCTTTATTTGTTACCAGTGCTAGGATTGTGCCTTTGATAGATAGATTGACATCTCCATTTTGATGTGAGCTTAAACTGTCTTGCACATGTCACATTTCATGGAATCTGAGCTTATATTTTGTCCTAGAACTTTGTAGGTACGTTCTAAGCAAACCTTCACGAGACTTCAACTCGTCCACTAGGGACACTTAGTGGTTTAAAAGGCTTATTGCATTCGCTAAATGCAATCGAGAGACCAACGACAGTGGTATAAGTAGGATTTCCTTAGTTTTGTTTTACTTGAGGACAAGTAAAATTAAGGTTTGGGGGTATTTGATGAGTGCCAAATATTGTATATATTTGCACCTTTTTATTGGCATTTAACTCATCATTTGTGCACTAACGCTCCATTTTATCTCATATTCTGTGTTTTCGTTGTTTTCAAGAATAAATATTTTTCTTAATTAATTTTGCATTTTTAGGTACTAAATAAATCCTGGTTAACTCACGGAGCGAAAAGAGCAAAGAAACGGCAAAGACTCCCGCAGAAAGGCAGCGAAGAATGATGTTTGCAAGAGCCGGATCAACTAGAAGTGGGCTTGAAGAGGAAGAATTGTCCTTAAAGAAGATATGGGCTTGGCATACCCAAGGCCCAAAACCCTTACCCAAATCCATTTCCAATATCCATACCCATTTCCATGAGAACCGTCAGATTGGATCCATCACATCATCCAACGTTCGCCTCATCACCGAGCATCAAATCTTGAAGCTCCTGTCAAACATCATAGTACCTAACTCCAATTTAAGCCGTCAGAATTGTTGTATCACGCATCCAATGGTCGCTGCAAGCTTGTTCCATCTTAGCCGTTCGATTCAATCCAGATGTGATCATCCAACGTATCATCTTCGCTGGACATCGAATTTTCTACAACCGCTCAACACTACAACACCTAACACCTTTACCCGCAAAACAAATGCACCCTTCCCCAATTCTATCGACTACATCTTCTCCCTCACCGTCTGCAGAGAAAACTCTGCCATCACCTACAACTCCTTCACCACCATATCCTGCCACCACCAGACCCCGATGTTCACTTCCACCATCTCCCATCCCTCGAGTTCCACCACCACAACCACCCGACAAAAACCCATCTCCCTAGTTTCCCTCTCTCTCATTCCTAGCATCATTCCTGGATGATGTGAATTAGGCAGTGAGAAGCTAGGGTTAACTAGGAGCGCAGAGAAGACCAAAAAGGCATGGGTTCGTAGCAGAAGAGGAAAGGAAGGACGAGCAAGAGAGCAGAGGAGACAAATTCAGAGAATCAGTGAGTGAATTCTCGATTTTCAAAATTAGGGTTCTTTCAAAATTAGGGTTTAGAAATTAGGGATTTCATGTAAAACTATAAACAGAGAATGATGTAGACTGTTATGAGGGTGCTTGGTTTAGCCGAGTTACCACCAATTAGTGGTTCTATGTAGTTTAATTTCTGTTTGAACTTCAATTTCAATGCCATTTTAATTCTCTGTTTGATTTTCAATTTCTGTTTTAATGTTCTAATTCCTCTTGCTAGGGTTGAGATGAAGTCCTAATTTGCTATTTGTTGTTCATGTTTTTGACAATAACCTTGTTATGCTTAATTGTTCAGGATGAAATTTAGTCTTAGGACTTCAACACTTAACTTTCACAGTGTATGTAATGCATCCATTGTAGTTAGAATTATTCTGTGTTGTAGAACTGCAACTCATGTTTAACAACATATATGAACCTTTTGATTAGTTGTGCCTTGAAAAGACAGTTAATACTTAGGAGAATTACCTTAGTTGTGATTGAATCATCCATCTCAAATTGACCTTAGATATGCAGAGGATTGACATCCCTCTTATTATCAGTTATAAGGACAAGGTTAGTGTTAGGAGCAGAACAAGTAGTGTAAGTTAGTGGTGGAATCAAAGACCCTAGTACTCTTCTCATCATTTACTCAATCTCCCTGTTTACATTTGCTGTTGTTTCCATTTGATCTCATTATTTCCCCCTTGCTACTGCTCACTCCTCACCGATCAGTGGTGTTCATAACACCACAAAATCATCTTTTCTCACTGTTTCATCATCACTGCCCCTTAGGAAGACCAGTTAACAAGCAAGCTTAGAAAAAATTAGCAAATATCCCTCCAAGTCCCTATGGAACTGACCTGTGCTTGCCCTGTGTTGCTTTAGACACTGTGCACTTGCAGTTAGATAAATATAGTGTTGTTTCCAGCCCTATCAAGTTTTTGGTGAAAATTTTTGGTTATTGGGAGCAAATTTGGTTTTAAAATTGGGAGCAAGCCCACATTGGTGGGAGAATGTGCAACCCAAAAGGAAGTTTTGAACAGGCCCAACCGTTGGTTGGAAGTTGGTTTGGGCTCACAAATTTGAAGCCCAACAGAAGTTTTTGAAATTGGAAAACTTGATAGATTTTCAATGATTTTAAGCCCACTGTTCACAAAGTTCCAAAATTGTTATTTTGAGTACAAGGCCCAGTTAATGTTCAAAGTTATAAGCCCACGGTCCAATTAAAATTACAATCCCAAAAGTCCAAAAACACAAGCCCACTGTTGGGTTTAAAATAATATTACAAGCCCAGAAAAAATATAAACCCAACAGACAATAAAGAAGGCCCAGTTGGGCTTTGCTAATGGGTTCAGGCTTACTTGTTTTTGGAGGGAAGCCCAGTTGGGCTTTTATCCCCTTTTTTTTTGTTGCACAGCCCAGTTGGGCTTTGGTTCACAGCAGCAACAGCACCAGCAGCAGCACAGCCAAGAGCAGCAGCAGCAACACCAGCTCCACAGCACCACAACAGCAGCAAAATTTGCAAGTTCAGTGAAATGCAATGAGATGCACAACAAGAAGGCAGAGATTATGTGAATGCAGGAGGCAGTAAGATTAATTGAAAGATGCAAGTTATGATGCAGAACAGTATGCAAAGATAAATGCAAGAACAATATGCAGTGAAGATGCAAAATGCAAATGCTACTAGAGCAGAGAAGATGCAGATGTAGTGATGATGCAAATGAACAGCAAGAGAAAAATCTAAAAGATAAATGCAAGTACAGCTAAGAAAGTGCAAGAATAGCTAAGATATAAGCCAAGAAACTTCAACACACAACGCCAAGTCCCCGGCAGCGGCGCCAAAAACTTGATAGGGCTGGAAACAACACTATATTTATCTAACTGCAAGTACACAGTGTCTAAAGCAACACATGGCAAGCACAGGTCAGTTTCACAGGGACTTGGAGGGATATTTGCTAAAATTTTCTAAGCTTGCTTGTTAACTGGTCTTCCTAAGGGGCAGTGATGATGAAACAGTGAGAAAAGATGATTTTGTGGTGTTATGAACACCGCTGATCGGTGAGGAGTGAGCAGTAGCAAGGGGGAAATAATGAGATCAAATGGAAACAACAGCAAATGTAAACAGGGAGATTGAGTAAATGATGAGAAGAGTACTAGGGCCTTTGATTCCACCACTAACCTACACTACTTGTTCTGCTCCTAACACTAACCTTGTCCTTATAACTGATAATAAGAGGGATGGTAATCCTCTGCATATCTAAGGTCAATTTGAGATGGATTATTCAATCACAACTAAGGTAATTCTCCTAAGTATTAACTGTCTTTTCAAGGCACAGCTAATCAAAAGGTTCATATATGCTGTTAAACATGAGTTGCAGTTCTACAACACAGAATAATTCTAACTACAATGGATGCATTACATACACTGTGAAAGTTAAGTGTTGAAGTCCTAAGACTAAATTTCATCCTAAACAATTAAGCATAACAAGGTTATTGTCAAAAACATGAACAAAAAAT
Source organism: Papaver somniferum (assembly GCF_003573695.1). Classification (NCBI taxonomy): domain Eukaryota; kingdom Viridiplantae; phylum Streptophyta; class Magnoliopsida; order Ranunculales; family Papaveraceae; genus Papaver; species Papaver somniferum. The sequence continues at coordinate 71,738,386 of NC_039366.1, read as the reverse complement.
AGCAAATTAGGACTTCATCTCAACCCTAGCAAGAGGAATTAGAACATTAAAACAGAAATTGAAAATCAAACAGAGAATTAAAATGGCATTGAAATTGAAGTTCAAACAGAAATTAAACTACATAGAACCACTAATTGGTGGTAACTCGGCTAAACCAAGCACCCTCATAACAGTCTACATCATCTTCTATTTATAGTTTTACATGAAATCCCTAATTTCTAAACCCTAATTTTGAAAGAACCCTAATTTTGAAAATCGAGAATTCACTCACTGATTCTATGAATTTGTCTCCTCTGCTCTCTTGCTCGTCCTTCCTTTCCTCTTCTGCTATGAACCCATGCCTTTTTGGTCTTCTCTGCGCTCCTAGTTAACCCTAGCTTCTCACTGCCTAATTCATAGCATCCAGGAATGATGCTAGGAATGAGAGAGAGGGAAACTAGGGAGATGGGTTTTTGTCGGGTGGTTGTGGTGGTGGAACTCGAGGGATGGGAGATGGTGGCAGTGAACATCGGGGTCTGGTGGTGGCAGGATATGGTGGTGAAGGAGTTGCAGGTGATGGCAGAGTTTTCTCTGCAGACGGTGAGGGAGAAGATGGAGTCGATAGAATTGGGGAAGGGTGTGTTTGTTTTGCGGGTATAGGTGTTAGGTGTTGTAGTGTTGAGCGGTTGTAGCAAATTTGATGTCCAGCGAAGATGATACGTTGGATGATCACATCTGGATTCAATCGAACGGCTAAGATGGAACAAGCTTGCAGCGACCATTGGATGCGTGATACAACAATTCTGACGGCTTAGATTGGAGTTAGGTATTATGATGTTTGACAGGAGCTTCAAGATTTGATGCTCGGTGATGAGGCGAACGTTGGATGATGTGATGGATCCAATCTGACGGATCTCATGGAATTTGGGTATGGATATTGGAAATGGATTTGGGTAAGGGTTTTGGGCCTTGGGTATGCCAAGCCCATATCTTATTTAAGGACAATTCTTCCTCTTCAAGCCCACTTCTAGTTGATCCGGCTCTTGCAAACATCATTCTTCGCTGCCTTTCTGCGGGAGTCTTTGCCGTTTCTTTGCTCTTTTCGCTCCGTGTGTTAACCAGGCTTTATTTAGTACCTAAAAATGCAAAATTAATTAAGGAAAATATTTATTCTTGAAAACAACGAAAACACAGAATATGAGATAAAATGGAGCGTTAGTGCACAAATGATGAGTTAAATGCCAATAAAAAGGTGCAAATATATACAATATTTGGCACTCATCATCCAACTCATTTCTCTGCATTTCTGAGATGCGCAGATTTTCCTTCACTGCATCTATGCCATTTTCTTGGTTCTGCCTCCGGTACTCTTCCAAAAACAATCGTTCTTCATCAGTAAAAGCCTTTACCCACCCTGGTTGTATCTGAAAACATGCCAAAGTATCAACATTGATCACATGTGTATAATTTTTTACACATGTTGTAAGAGTGTACATTGTTGTACACAAGACAATTTGTTTAAAATCTATCAACAATGTACAATCATGTACACCTTAATGTACATATACTATCGTAAGAAAGTTTTTTGAGATACCTTTTTCATGATGTCATTGAGGTCTTTCTCAATTTTATTACTGACGTCGCTGATGATCCACCTGAGAATCCTTGGCACACCCTCATTGATCGGCTGCATGGCTTTGTTATGTTCAGCAAACCAATGCTGCATTAGCAAATAGGTGAATAGTTAGAAATGTAATACAAAGAAACAAACACAATGAACATAATTATTTAAAATGGTGAATGGATATATCAGGTGTATAACTGTGTGCACATGTAAACTCACCAACAGATAATACACACAACCATTAACTTGAAGTGGTGCATCAATATGTTTCTTAATGCACGCCATGAGATACTCATGTATATGAACTGGCCAGCAAGTTTTGTTCATCCTATCGAAAGACTCAAAAAAGTGTGCATATTGGTTCTTGCTAATCATACTTCCATTTGCATGGGTAAAAAACACAGTGATGAACAAGTACATAGTAAACACCACCACTAAGTCTTCAGCGTTTCTTTGAATCTCCAATGGTGACTTTGGGTTTAGCTTCATGATACGTATAATTTCCTCCTCCACATCTTTTTTTCCCAGATCATTTTGTTTCCTAAGAGGCAATCTGTTTATCAACAGACCGTAACTTTTTTCTTCTGCAGTTTTTACATCTTCTCCTTTTTCAAGTTCCCCTGCCACCATCTTAATCCCATAAAGTAGAACGAAATCCTCAGGTTCACTCTTTACTGCCACTTTCTTTTTCTTATTGGGAGTATCAAACATGAAATAATGTCCCCCTTCTTCACAAATTTCATGGATATACTGTCTCACAATTTTGAAGATTGAGTTTGGGTTCCTAGTCCATATATCATCTCTCTTTTTTTAGTTGAATCTTTCCCATCTGTCTGATCTATTTTTTTGTGGAGAAAGATATCTACAACAGGCCAGAATGGTCCTTCTTTTTGCTTCTGTAATTGATAATCGGTAAACCATACTTTTCCTCCTCGTTCTTTTTCATCTTCCTCAAAGTCTGTATTCACAAAGTCACTGATCGCATGGAAACTTGACCTATAAGGTTTGTTGGTATCTACGAAAATGAACCAAGAAGAATAATACATTCATTATACTCATAACTACAAAATAGTCACATAGGTGTACAACAATGTACAAGTATTTAACAGAGCACTAATCAAATAAGAACAATACAGGTGTAAAAGTCATTACACTCTTACAAAAATCTATCAAAATCAGTTTCAAACCGCACTCAGCAGGCAATATGAAGATGTGGTGGGTTTTATAAACAACCTACAAATTGACCTGCAAGTGCACAGGGTCAGTTGTAGCTAGTGATGGGAAGAAAGGGTTTGTCCACAGGGACTTGGAGGGAGCTATTGTTGTTTTCTAAGTAAAATCTAACCTAAACAGGGAATTGGGGAAAACTAGGATATTGAATCCACCTAAATCCTCAGCTATATCATGTCCAGTGCAAGTCTTGTTTTTGGCCTTAGTAAACAAGGTGAAGGTTCAGGCCTGCCTTGTGTTCTGGGCTTTCATCTAAGATAAGCTATTCACCTAGTTCACTAATGCATCCCTAGCATTGATGGTCTTCTTACAGCACCATCAATCACAGATGGACTTGATCACTAATTGACTAACTATCCTATATCTAAAGAAAATTGCTCACCTAGTTAATCCTGTTCACCCCTAGCATTGATGGTCTTCTTACAGCACCACCAATCACAGGTTACTATCATCACTGAGTAATCAATTCTCCATGGTTCTAATTCAAGCTCATCAAGAACAAAACTAAATCATTTACTTCACTGTGGCATAGAGGCTTCATCTGCTTCCTAGTGATGAACTAAAACATGGTAAACAGAAAGAGTAATTGAAATTGAAATAGTAATTGAAACTGAAATTAAAATTAAACCTAATCAGACCCAAATTGGGGGTTAACTTGGCTATCCCAAGAACGAGTTCTAACACACACCGATATCATCTATTTATACAAACAATCAAAAACCCCAAAACAGTGAAATTAGGGTTTGGTGAAAATTAAAATTAGGTTTTACCTAATCACTGATAGCAATTATAACTCTTCACCCATGCTTCCTATTCGTATTCTCCTGCTCCCCACACCAACTGTGATTTCTGCTTCGACCCATGCTCGTCCTTCCTCTTCTGCTCTGCTGGTCTGTGCTGTTTCTCTAGCTCGACCTATCTTATTGTTTTCTCATCTAGGGTTTCAGAGAGTTGAGAAAACTATAAAATAGATAGCTAGAGGAATAGGGGGAGTGATGGGTGTTGGGGTTTGGTTGATTTGAGAGGAGATGGTGGTGGTTGAGGTGGTGGTTGAGCGGGGCAGTGGAGTTGGTGGCGCTGGACATCGAGCTGCAGAAGAGAAGAAGGGGGAAGAAGAAAGAGAAGGTCGATGGAAAATGGATTGGGGTGCGTTTGTTTTGGGTATAGGGTATTTGGTACTCGGGTGTTGAGCGGGTTTAGCAATTGTTGATGAACAGCGAGGATGAGACGTTGGATGCGAAGATGATGGATCGATCTAACGGCGAGACAGAAGGAAGCGAGGAGCGACCGTTGGATGCGTAAGTACAACGAAACTGACGGCTCAATATGGAGTTAGGTGCTGTAGTGTTTGACAGGAGCTTCAGACTTCGATGCACGACGATGAAGCGACCGTAGGATGCATCTGTGGATCCAATCTGACGGCTACGAGCTTAGGCAGGCTTTGGGCTTGGTCTTGGACTTAGGTTAGAGTTTTGGCTTAGACAATTCTGAGCCCACTTCTTCTTTAAGAACAAATTCTTCCTTCCAAGCCCACTTCTAGCCTTCTGGTCTTGCGCACAACATTCTTCGCGGCTTCCTTGTGTGATTCCTCTTGGATTCCACCACTTTTCTGCTCTTTTTGCTCCGTAATTCATCCAAGCTTTATTTAGTACCTAAAAATACAAAATTAATTAATAAAAATATTTATTCTTGAAAACAGTGAAAATACAAAATATGGGATAAAATGTAGAATTAATGCACAAAAGATGAGTTAAATGCCAAGAAAAATATATAGAAATATGCACTTTTTAGCACTCATCAAGATGAACTAGCATGCTGGTGTACAGATCTGTACACTGGTACCACAAGTCATGAAAAAACAGTTCCAAAACACAACAGTCAGTTTAAAAACATACAGACTATGACACCAATAAATCTAAACAACATAAACAAGAAATCTAAACATACAACACTATGTGAGTCTAGAAATATACACACATAAACAAGAAATCTAAACAAAAATCACTGCAACAGCATGGTGGTGTATATATTTGTACACACCAATAACAAACCACATAAAAATGAAAAAGAAATAGATAAAACTGTCAAAGAAAGCCTGCAACAACATGGTGGTGTATATATTTGTACACACCAACAACAAACCTCATAAAAATGACAAAGAAATAGATAGAATTGTCAAAGAAAGCCTGCAACAAATGGTGGTATATATATATATCTGTACACACCAACAACAAGAGATGGACAACAGTCTAAAAACACAGACATCAGAACACATAAACCTGATATAGCATGCCAGTGTACAGATCTGTACACTGGTAAAACACAATAATAGATGGACAATAGTTTGAAGTAGCATTACCCTTTTTTGATTTCTTGTTAGGTGGTGGTGATTTTGAAGAATCTCCTTCAACTGTTGTTGTTGAAACTGCTTTAGATTTTGATTTCTTCTTAGGTGGTGCTGATTTTGAAGAATCTTCTTCAACTGATGTTGTTGAAACTACTTCAGATTTTGATTTCTTCTTAGGTGGTGGTGATTTTGAAGTATCTTCTTCAACTGTTGCTGTTGAAATTGCTGCAAATTTTGATTTCTTCTTAGGTGGTGATGATTTTGAAGTATCTTCTTCAACTGTTGCTGTTGAAATTGCTGCAGTTTTGATGTCGTCTTCGGTCCTTGTGATTTTGAAGTATCTTCTTCAACTGTTGCTGGTGTATCAGTAGATTCTTCTGTTGATTTTCGCTTTGCAACTAGTCTTTTAGCACTCACCATTATGTTAGCTACTGTATTCATCAATTCTTCGAAGATTTAAGGTTTGATTTCGAAGCTTTAGGGTTTGGATTTTCGATTTTGGATTTTAGGTTAAAGTTCTCTCTTGGTTTTCTTTTCTCTGAGTTTTTTTATCTTCTCTCTTCTGCTAAATGAATTACTAACATTTCCGGTTTTTATTTTGTCAGTTTTTAATTTCAGTTTTCTTTTCCGAACCAACGTGTCTCTTCCACGTTAATTGTGTCAGTTACAAAACAGTTTCAATTCGATACACGTGTGCTTTATGAGACGCGTGCGAAGGACAGCACCGTCTTTACACATTTTCAAATTAACTTTAGACTAATTTGTTCCTAGTCGGATCGGGGTGGACTAATCCTTATTTTTGAGGGGGGTTTTGGACTGAACCGTTTTTTTTTCCCAGTCCCCTGTTGGAGCTGGAGCGCAACTTAGCTGGTTTTTTTTTTAATAGAACCGAGGGGTAGCTTCTGTAAATAATTTTTTTCTACACTACCTTGGTTTTCACTTTCTTTGTCTTCAGCCAAGTAGGCGCAAGTTCCTTTATTTTGTGTGTGAACTGGCTAGCTGCTCGTAACTGTCTATTCACATTTACTTGTTTTCCCATATGGAAAAGACGGAAAATTTCAAACCTTTTGCAATATCTGATGATCCTAAGAACAGAGCCTCCAACAAATTCATACCAGAGCCGAGCAGGAAGAGATTTTGGCAGAAGATCGTTTTAAGAAGGGCAAAACGGAAAAGGAAATTTAGTTTCGCTGTGAAGTATCATAGAGACTTAGACTTCTGAGAGGATTGAACGATGGCCGTAATTATTAAATTGAGATTGTGATTCTCAGGTGTATAATTTGATAATTCATGTGAACAAGGAGATCGTGGCTTGTTTTTATTCAATTATCAGCTATATGGAGAAGCACATCAGCTGCTTGACAAAAGTTCCATGACAGGAAAAACAAGTGAAGGTATAAGTGTCATTCCCCCTCGCTAATGGAGTATTAGAATTAAGCAAAAAGATGGTATTTATTTTTTGATAATTTTGGTACAAAATACTCTCTACAATGGTAGAGAAAAAGGAAAATCAAATTACTTCCTAGTTAGTATCGATTTCTAGTTCCAAGGATTTCCAAAAAGAAAATTCTACTCTTTCCTGTCATGGTGGGATTGGGAAATTGCCATTAACTGATGGGCAAACAACCTCTATAAATACTTCCATTACATGACTTAGGTTTTCACTGTCACTTACCCTTTTGTCTTCAGTTCAGCCTCCATGGAAAAATCACATCAAAGAAGTGGGAGGAAGTCCCTTCCAAAGCCAAAGGTGGCACCTTGGCTTGTTTTCCCACATGGTAAAGAGGGAAAGTTTCAAACTTTTTACAATATAAGTGATGAGAATAGAGTTTGCAATAAATTCATACCAGAGCTGAGCAGGAAGAGATTCTGGCAGAGATCGTCTTTTCAAGGTTGGTTGGTAACTGTCTGTGATGAAGAAGATGATCCTACCCCGAATTTCAATTATGGGGATTGTTTTTTGTGGAATCCAGTATCAATGGAGACTATTCAATTACCTTCTGTTCTCTATTGGTATTCATTAGGAGATGAATATATTACCAAAGACTGTGTTCTGTCTTCACCCCCTCAGAGGCATGGTACTAGTAGCACTGAAGACGATGATAATGTTTGTGATGATTCCATTGTCGCTTTCCTTTTTGGTAGAAAAACAGGAGTTGGAATGGACATTCTTGTGTATTGCCACCCTGGTGACAAAGAATGGAAAACGCATAACATCACTGGCATATATGACTTGGGAGACCTGCACTCAATGCTCTACTTTAAAGGTAAGATGTATATAATGTGCGAGGGTGATGAACATTTAGAGATAGATATGCAACATGGATTGTCTGAGCATGATGTTGGTAAAATCCTATCTATAGCTAAATTTGAAGTTAGTGATGACATAAAAGGCTATACAGTAGGAGGAATTTTCGATACTTTAACGGAAACATATTATGTTGAGTCTTTTGATGAAATATTCAGAATTACAAGAGTCATCCTTCCTAGAGGTGTTTATGAATATGTAACTAATATGGTGATAGCAAAGTTGGATTTCTCTTCCATGTCTTGGGTGGAAATGAAAAGTTTGGATGATCATGTCTTATTTCTAAGCCATTCTTCTGCGCTGTGTTGCTTGACCAAGGAGTTGGGTTTTAGACGGGGTTGCGTGTATTATACACAACTAGAGGAAATGAGCTTCTACAAGTATGACTTGGAAGATAAAAGTATATTGCTTTCTCTGCCATGTCCCAATCTTCCTCAACCGTGGTTATCTGCTGAGTGGCTGATGATTACTACAACTTTCAGGTAAAATTATAAAACTTTGCATTCTTTGTCGTTTTATGTGTTTGTTTGGGCATGCATATAAACTGATAATCCCGTTCTATGTTTAAGTGCTTGTTGTCTGTTATTTTTATGGAGACAACAATGATTGTTGACCCCTACTTACTGAGCTTCTCTACAATGATTGTTGGAGTCACATGACCAATTAAATTAGCATAAAACTAGTGTATTTGTAACACACCCTACAACATACTACATCATTATGTGTTAGAGCAAATTTGAATCAAAAGAAAATTGTTGAATATGAGATTCTGACCATTTTGTGGTGGTGATTTTCTTGTTCTCTTGTGCTTCTGTCTCCATTCCTTGTTCTCCTTATGTTTGATCTATATTGAGTTTGATCTATTCGAACCTGAAGAACAAGTTAAATCTGTTGAATTGTGCAAAAATAAGAAAGTGTTAATTCACAATTCGAGTTGATTGGTTGAATCATATGATCTTCTTCTTACTTTCTGTTTTTCTTTCTTTAGTAGGGTCGACGATAAAAGAAGAAGAACAGAATGTGTGTTAGGTAATAACGGTGACGGAGGTACTAGTATGAAGAAAATGGAAAAAGGAATTAGTATAAACACTGGTGATGAGAAAAAGGATATTGAGGAAGCAAGACCTTGGGTTACACTGACTGATGATATAGTGTGGTCGATATCAAGCTATCTAAGCCCGTTGGATTATATTCATTTACGTGCTGTTCGAAGAAACTATCGGTCTGTGATTCCTTTATTGAATTGGAGAAGGTTTTGTCCTTCCAGGAGTTTACAAACTGCTGATTTGTCTCCATGGCTGGTTTTTGCCAAGGATAATGAAGCTGTTTACAGTTTCATAAACCCAATGCATAATGATGAAAATTACCTCATGAGCATCCCCGAATTATTGAAGGGTTCAACAATTCGCTTCTCGAAAGATGGTTGGTTACTCTTGTCAAAAGGGGACTATAGTTTGTTCTTCTACAATCCCTTCACAAAAGCAATTATCAAATTGCCGGACTTACCTGAAGATTATGAATATAGGTACAGGGGTATCTCATTCTCGTCATTGCCTACTTCTTCAGATTGCACAGTTTTTGCCATCAGTAACTACAGGAAAGATGAAGTATGTATCGCCTTCATTAAACGGGGAGATGAAACGTGGACATGTGACATCTTAGATAACGTTTATTTGCCTCCCAGTAAGAAAGATATTGCATTTGAGCCAACTCTTAATTGTCCAGTATTCTTTCATGGAGGTTTTTATTGTTTGGATCTGAGCGGAACTTTAGGAGTATTTAAATTGGAGAATCGCACTACCTGGGAAATTCTTTCCATGGTTCGCCGTCCTAATTGTGGTTTCATCTATGAGAGTTATTTGGTCGAGCTTGATGGAAAGCTTTTATCTGTACTACTAGGCCATTATGGAAAATGGGTTCGGATATTTAGATTGGACCTGTCGGAAATGGTTTGGGTTGAAGTTGAACATTTAGGAAGGCATGTGTTGTTTATTAGCGATACATCTTGTGTCGCAACAGTTGCTCCGACTAGTCGAATGGAGAACAAAATCTACTTTCCTAGGTTGCAGAATGAAAAAGTACTATTTTATTCTCTTGATTCTGGTAAATATCACTCTCTCGAGGGTGCACATCAGGGTAATGATTATTCTAACTCGACGGAGAACTTAAGGTGCAGCTGGATAGAACCCAATTGGTCAGAGACATTTGCTGGTCCCAGCATTTAGATCAGGATGCATAGACATTTGCTTACTTCTGAGAACCAGATCCAGTTTCTTCCTTTATCCAGTATAACTTTTATGTATGTTCATGTTGTAAACTACTCCGTCCGTTCTTTTTTAATAGGTCAGTTTCTATAAATAAAAGTTTCAAAAAAATAGGCCAGTTTACTAATTGGAAAAGTCAAATGTTATTTTAATTTTTTGGGACCACTTTTCTCTTAACTTCTTTTGATGACAAGTGTCATGTGGACCACTTCACTTTACTTCTTTTGCTAACAAGTGTCATGGGGACTATTTCACTTCACTTCTTTTATTGACAAGTATCATGAGGACCACTTTCAATGATTAGTTCTCTTAATTTCCTTAAATTTCGCTAAAAACAAAACTGGCGTATTAAAAAAGAACGGAGGGAGTAGATGATTGATATTTATTTCTTAAATTTTTTTTCTTCTGAAAACTAATTTATTATTTATTTCATTTTTTAATACGCAGAACAACTTATTTTTAGTAACAAAAATTCTGCCATTTTAACAGTTTGTAGCCTGTGTAGTCCACTTTCTGCCTCATGTGCTAACCAACTCATTACCTCTATTTTAATGTCCAGACGATGTATTGTCCCGTAACACATTGTCCAAGTTTTGAGCTCGTCACCTTTTAACAATTATACAGGTAAGAATGTCTCTTCGACATCGGCAAGGGGTGTCCCACACAATGACCTGGCATGCTATAAGACTGGATGTTATGTAGGGGTCTAAATAATATCGGAAAATACTCGGCCTGTCTGTATCCGTCCGAGTCCGCCTGTACCCGAAGCAGCCCAAAGCCTGTTATGGTCCGTCATGGACCACCCGGCCTGGCCTGGATTAATTTATTGGGCGGTCTCGGGCTTTGCGATTAATTATGGTGTCCGGCCTGAAAGCCTTCTATGTGCCATTAATCATTTAATATCCTCTTAAAAAGACTTAAAAGTTAAAATTTTATAATTGTCAATTTTGTGTCAAGAAAAATAAAATATATAATTGTTTTTTTACTTATAATTAACCTTTTCAAAACATTAATGGTAATATATTTTCTTATTAGAAAGTTTATTGTACTCTAATTAATTATTTATAATAGGCTAAAATTAAAAATTTGTCAGTGTAATTTAAATATAAAATAACACTATCACTTACGATATGCGATGTTGGAAAGGAAAGGATATTGTATTTAACACCGTTCATTTGAAAATTTAACCTTAAAAAAAAATAATCAAAATAGTGGCATGTCCGGCCCGATCTGGCCTGCCCGTATAAAAAGCGGGCTTTGGGCGGTCTTTGGGTAGCAAATTATCTACTTGTGCCCGGACTGTCCGACCTGAATTTGTTTACGGGCTCACAAATATTAAGCCTGGCCTGCCCGGCCTGTCTTAGTTTTTGGGTCAGACGGCCCGGCCTGCCCGAATTTACACCCCTAGTGTTATGTAAGGCTTGAGAGCATAATAAGTAGTCGCATTGTAGGACTGGGGTTCTATTAGGTAGCCACTGTGCAAGACTGGGTGTTCTATAAGGCTTGAGAGCGGAATAGGTAGATGAATATACAGGAAACCTGTTTGAGGCATACTCAAATTATCAGCCAAACCTATATTTTGTCTAGGTTTGGCTGACGTATGCCTCAAAATAGGCTTCATATACAGACAGTCTGCTAGTCAAAGGAGATATAGCTGGGCCTTGGGAGGAGGAAGCCTGTAGTATCCACTGACATCCCAACTAGGGTTGTCAATGGGTACTCATTACCCGAATTCGGAACCGGATCCTATAAAAACGGGTCCGGTTCTGGGTCCTAAAATTGGACTCATTAACAACTTAGGAACCGACGGGTAATTATCCGATTGGACCCGAATTTTAACGAGTCCGAAAGAATAATACCCGTCGGGTACCCGCGGTTCTCGGAGTACCCGTTTCAATCTTGTATAGAACCTAATAAAAAATCATTAGCGGTGATAATTCCGCAGATATCCCACTCTAAAACCTCTTCTAGCTTAATTTCTTTGTCGTTCTAGGTTAACGCCTACTCACTCTTCCGCCAAGCTCCTGGACTTTGATTGGTTGTTTAGGCTAAAACTCTTGTTCAGTAAAAATCATTTAATATCATTCACGAAAAGATTAAAAAAAAATCATGTGTATTGAAAGATATTAATCCTGTTTTATGATCTTATACGTCCATTTAATTATATTGTCTATGACTTCTTTTGGGTCAATCTCTGCCAACCGTCTTGAGCATTCTTTTTATAAGGAAATCTTCCATGAGACAACACACAGTATAGATTAACATTTGTTCTGCGTGAGCACAGAGAGATGACAAATGAAGAGTGCCATTTTTTTTAGTGGAGGGAGCAATTGAAGAAATTCAAATGGCATTTCTAGAGAGGGAAAATCAACTTGAACCTGCATAAAAAGAAGAAACTGATAACACCATCACGTGTATTCCGCAGCAGTGGTAGTGTAAACCCAAAAATGAATTACCTGTAAATGAATTACCTGTTTCAAAATAAAACACTCGTGAATTAACCGTTTAATATCCGGAACCTGCGGTTACCCGATTATTTAATAGGGTCCGATTCTGGGCCAACTAATATAATAACCGGATCCGGGATCGTTAGGACCCAGAACCAAAAAAATAATAGGATCCAGTAACCGGATCAGTTGACAGCCCTAATCCCAACCAGTGTACACATGTTAAGATGACGAGTTTCTTAGGTGTGCAGTATGGTTGATGTATATAGGTCAGCAATACTGGGTTGCTTGCTAATTGTTAATCTACTTAGTATTTGTAGTTGACTTTTCCTGTTTAAGTTCACCTTAATCTATCCTGTCGTGGACATTGACTTTAACCGCATATTAAAAGGTCATCGTTTTTAGTGGAAACTGTGACTTTATTTTCCTTTCAATGAGAAAAATATACTCCAGAGTTTACTAACAGTGAATTCATGAATCTTCTGCCGATGGATCCGTTGATGTGAATTGTGAACTTGTTATTAGCCGACACTACTCTTGCTGAGTTGTCGTTGATAGGAATTAGCAGAGATCTGTACTTTTGCTTCAACTATGGTAGGAAAATCTGGTGTTGCCAAGGCTTATTCCTATACTCATGTCAAGCTCCCCATTTAGCCACTTTAGCACCCATTATGAGTATGGCAAAGTGGCAAACAATAATCATATGTCAAGTGTTAAATATACCACTTAGGCATACAGGACAGAGTGTCTACCGAATAATAGAATGTCTAATGTGTATGGTCAAATGACCACTCGTTGGTCTGTTTAGCGTCAGCAATAGTCATGTTGCCGCTCGCTGAGTAGATCATCGCTCAACAATTCCTCATCCAACGGCTAGAATTTCCCCCTCTATAAATACCCAAGTTCAAATTCATTTCAACTCATAGCAAAATTTCTAAACCTCTCTAGAATTTCTTCAACTCTCAATATTCTTCTGATCTAAAACAAGATTCTTAATTTTTTGTAATATAGATTTACAATCTCAAAGTCAAGGCAACGGTAAAGTTAAAAGGTCAAAGTTCGGAGTATTAAATTTGAACATCACTAAACATGAATGTATTTGTCGTAATTATGTTTAGATCAGAAGAATATTTTTGAGATATCAATGGTGCACAACAGCATGGTAACATCATGTGGGCGAACATATTTTGAGATATCAAGACCAAACAATGAACATCAATGATCGTGATGCTTCTGGGTTGTCGCAACGGTTCATTGTAATCAATAAGGAAGCAAAATTAGTGTCGGAAACTCGGACAAGTTGAAACTACACGAGTTCAATCAAGTACGAACAAGTTGGGGAATTGAACCAAGTAAGCTCCTAAGTAAGTTCACGAAGGATGATAAGAATAAACTTTCTTCATTGTCTACAACTTATGCGGCCAAAGCAACTATCAAAAGAATTGAATGGGATGGAAGGAAGGAAGGAAGGAAGGTAATGCAAGAACCACAATGGTTGACACACAAACACAACTGCATCGAAGATGATTGGATTTGGCTCGGTGCTTCTACTAAGTTTTGTTCACAGATTGTACTTACAAGACGAATGGGTACAACTTGCCTTTGTTGAACATTGTTGGACAGACCTCAGACAGGAAATCATTCACGGTGGCATGGTTTTTTATGAATCATGAGAAGGATGGGAGTTTAATTTGGCCATTAGAAACCTTGAAGCTTCTTTATCACGAATACAAAACTCCCGAGGTTGGAGTGACTGATAATGAGCAAGCAATAATGAATGTCGTGAGGATAGTTTTTCTCATGGAACAAACTTTGCACGTTCCACATACAATGCATTCTTAGGAATAATTGCAGCATCATATCCAAAAGAAAAAGGCAAGCAAAAGTAGTCAACGTGCAAAAGAGTAAGATGAACGTCTTAGCAAACTAACTTAAGAGGAGAAAGAGGAAGAGGAAAACAAAGAACACGAAGAATGGAAAGAACGTGAGATTAAATTTGGGTTATTCGTGAAAGCATGGGATAAATTGGTTTGGTCGATGACCGTGGAAAGACATGAGAGAACTTGAAAGAGTTTTAGGATGTTTGAGGCACTTGAGTGGGGCGGTTGAGGAGAATCGCACCCAATGTCAATACATAAGAAAGAAGATGGTTGTCCGACTAGAAAAAAGACAGGGAATTTTATATCTCAGTGATGCTAGAAGGTTCAAAAGAAGACAAAGAAGATACTTTCAAGGAATTACTTGCTCGTGTTAAAGGCCCGGAAGGAAATGCACCAATTAAATATGAGCATTGGATGGGAATGCCACAACGTGGCCATCTATTGGAGGATACATGGTCATGCGTAGTTCACTTAGAGATTGTCTAACATTTGCACACATAAAAAAGGCGATTTGTGTAGAGCAGATCAAGTATAGAAGAACTGTTATAACTTTGATGGTTAGCAATCATTTTGTTGGTCTACAACTGCACAAGGGTTGTCCATTACCTCCTCTTTGTAGGTTCAACTTTTGAGAATAGTTCACAAACACCAAGAATGAGGAATGACTGAAACTTTATCAGGACAACATGAACCTCTAGAATGCTTTAGATGAGTCTATCAAAGGTCCAATATATTTGAATGAACTTTATCCAATAGATTTGAATGAAGGGGGTCCGATAGATTTGAGTGATCGATGACTGTGTTTGGGAAATAATGAATCGTTTTGTGACCTCATTCGTATTTTGTGTAATGTACTTTGGAGTACTACTAATGAATGAAATGAATGTGGTTTTTTTGTGTTTACATACTCCAGTTTTCTTGAGTCGTTATTATTTTGTATTTCCTACCATACCGACAAAGTGTTTTACTCACTAGTCGGTATTACTATTATTATCATACGAGCATGCCAACCATTAAAGTATGACAAAACTAATTTTCACTTTTCCCAGGATCGTCAGAGTTTAAAATTTTCAGACTGATACGAACAATTACTCTAACAACCTTGTGACAAAAAGCTTGGAATAGTCGGCATGATCGTAGTTTTTTACAACGATTGGTCGTCATTGTACAAGACGAGAAAAAAAATCTTATTTTCATGTATCTTTTCCTCACTATAGTCTTCAAGTTAATATAATGAAAGTACTGGCGATGAAACAATATTCGATACGTCAGAAAAAAATCAACTTGCCGAATAATCCAAGCAAAAAGTAACATTATTTGGTCATCAAGAAATAAACTGATAACAACGACGACCAATATGTCGTCGGCATGTTAAGAAAACTTTAATATAACGAATATATAAGAAAATAATAACATATCCATGGATCTTCATTTTCTCTTAATAATAACCATGACGACCATCAAATAGTCGTCATTGTAGAAAAACAAAAGTCGGCCGATCAAGCCATAGCCGTCAATGTAGGAACATTGAAACCTTGCCGACAATTGATCAGAATCATCCAACACTTAATTAGAGCATACATACATTAAAAATTGAACCCTAACACATTTGGGAGACATGTAGTATCTTTTGAAGGAGGATAAACCTTTTCGATCCAGGAAAATAATTATTCTACTGGTTCCCCCTCTTTGTTATTTTGTTGGAACCTAAACAATACACAAATACAATCTATGAACACACAAAAGAGTTTTGAACTTAAAATAGTTGTCATTTTGTAGTTTAAAGACTATATATCGACCGTCAGTGTGACTACATATTTGTCAACTTTATATTTAAAAATAATGATGACATACACTTTAAAATATACACAGGAAAATAAAGTTCTTGTGACATTAAGTCGTCATGGTATAGGTAATACAAAGATGATGACCAAAATAACTATCACCCGCCGTCGTGTTTGAGGTATAACTACCATGCTGACCCTAGTTATTGGTTTACAGACACCATAATTAACTTTATCAAAAGTCGGCATAATCTTCATCCTGCGACCTTGATGACTAACACTAAACATCAAAGGTCGTCATTGTTTTATTAATACCTTGACGACATAAATTCTTAAAAATCATCATTTTCGATAAGCTAACCTAATATAACAATCATACCACACAACAAAGTAATGGGTTTGAGTTTAGACATCACTTACACAGTCTTCTTCTCGCCGATGATTATTTCTTTTCAACATCTTCAGGGATTTCACTAGTTCCCATTTTTCCTTTACCTTTTTCCTCTGCTTTGGAGCTTTTTATATCAGATTTTTCTTCTAGATTGTTACTTGATTGCTTCCGATCACCAATTTTTGAGGGAAATCAAAGTTGAAGATTTTCAAAGATTAATGGAAGATGAATGAGTGAAAAAGATTAAGAGGTTTAATGAAAAATGTACTAGAAGCTTCAGGACTCTTGGATTGTGAAGATATGACATCAACTAACCATGGACTTAACTGCGTATAATTAACCTACATCCTCGTAGCTTACCATAATATCCCAATATATCTACTCTTTACAAAACCCAATTATGAATCTATCTATGATTATGGTGAAGTAACCATCGTGATAACTATGTACTTTTTCTAAATACCAACTCTAATGACTACTATGCCCATGTATCCTTCCTGTCATTTTTTTATGTTGCAGTGATATGTACTAATGCATCACCTTGGTTGGTCAAGCAACACTTACTAATTTAAGATGTTTTTAATATCACAAACAGACTTTCTTAAAGATTTAGCCTTCAATAAAAATGTATTATTCTTCTCAATGTCATCATATCTTATATTGCTTAAGATTATCCAGAGAAATCCTATTTGTTTGATAAGAATCTTGAGGAAACCTCATGTGATTAGAGACCCAGATATTTTATTGCAATTATAAGTGCGTCTGTAGTCATGGAGGTCTAATCAGTGAGAAAGAGGACGCCTGGATTAATGCTTAGGGACCTATAATATGGTAGCACATCAGAAATGGAGAACTCCATTTACCAAATTTTCACCAAGCATTTGATATGAATGTTCAGTAATATAAACATGGTATTTGACAACTCTTAATAAAGGATTAGTTTGTGTTTTGTCTGTTTGATTTTTTTTTCACCAATGATAAAGTTCTTGAAAATATTCATTGGAATATTCGAAAAATCAACAACATCTTAGTTGAAAATCTGCTCTCCTCCCCAATGTTTGCAGCCATCTCACCTTTTTGGATAATTCTCAGATGAATCTACATCATAGTATAAATATCTCGGTCATCAAATCAAATGCTTCTAGTTGATCCTTAAGAATTCCCAAATTCTTCCTGCTTTCATTCTGTAACAAACCAATGGACGTTTTACATCACATGTATATGAAAGTTGATTTAAAAATTTGGTTAACTGTGGATTTTTCTGATGTCACATCTTCACAATCCAAGAGCCCCAAAGCTGTTAGCTCACTTTTTATTTCGCGTTGCGTGATCAAGTTTTTTTTTCCCGAGGTTTAAGTGTTTTTAGGGTTAAACAGACTTTATGAAATGAGGTTTAAGTACAAGTGTTTCAGGTCAAGGGCAATAAGGTAACATTTTACCATCCCTTAGCCAAGGAACTAGGTCCATCCCAATTAATCTGGATATACCCCAATCCGACCAATTTTATATATGTCGATCTTTTATTAAGAGCAAAAGAGTAACACCAAATAGGCATCTACCCAACAACAACAAGATATTCATCTGCGGGTCCATGGGTGGCAATGGCGTCATGCAGATTCCAAGGATTAACAGGAATTACAGGACTAGTATACTTGGTTATACCAGTCTAAATGTTTTTTGTCTAAAGGCTTTATAAATATTTGGTCATTTCCAATTTAAAATTTCCGAAACTATTAGAATGTGAACAAATTCTGTCCAGCGTGACTGCAGTATGGTTGTGTTGTCGCTAAACAATGCTGAGCTTTCCTAACATAAAAGTAACTTTATCCATGGATTTATGATCACTTAGGTTGATGCTTTGGTGAAAATTTAGATTGAATCTTCCTTGTACTTTCCTTTCACATGCTTCCTTTATAACACAGACAGGCCTAGCAAAGGGCAAACAGAAACTATAGCCCGTCCTTGTTCTATATTTAACACGGTTTTATTATCCAATTTTTTGTAAATTCTGGGCTTAGCGTACCATTATCTATTCAAAATTTTGTGAACTATAGGTTTGCCCCACAATTAGCTATTAAGTTTTAGTCTATGTGTAGGTTTTATCTCATGCTAAGAGAGAAGTAAAATTGAAATTTTGTTTAAGTAAAAATGTTTCTCCTTATTTCACAATTTTCTTCCATAAATTATGAATTTATTTCTGTAATCACATTTTTTTCTATTAATTATGTTCATTTTAACGTCATTTTATCTAATATTCTATAGCTGAATAATTGTTGCATGCTAACTAAGTAATTTCTCCAAAAGAAAATCATGGCCTCCGGCCACCTTGCGGATTCTGGATTCGTTCTCCTTTATAATCTTTAGAACCGCAGTATCTTCAAATTTGACATCTATATTTGTTCCATGCAACTCATTCGCCCAGCTAACTACAAAGTCCTCTCCTTGCACCTTCTCTGCTGCAAACGAGCTCAGTGAAACTTCTTGCTCCAACGTAATTTCCTAAGAAAGACATTGCAATTAGAGAAATCTTTGTAGTGGACATTACATGGGTACTGCAATCCAAATAGCAAGTTCCTTACATGGAGCAGATATTGATGGTGATTTCAAAATTTTCCTAATGATTTCAGTGCAGCCTCTCAACATATTCGTTAGAACTTATCCAGAGGTAGAGATTATTGAGAATATGGCCATGATGTGCATAACTCAGTCAACAGTACAAAATACAACATCAAGAGAATTTACAGTTAAATCTATTTACAACAAACTCAATGAGAATTTATTCAACTCATGCAGCTTATCTGTAGATGAAATTTTCTGGAAATTTGTATGGAAATTAGAACTCTCTCGTAAAATCAAACTCTTCGTGTGGAAAAGTCTTCAAAATGATCTAGCAACAAACTCAAAACTAAATGAATAATTATTAACACTAATTCTAGATGCTCTTTTTGTAGGGAACAAGGGGATATAGTTGAACACTTTTTTTTTTTGCATTGTTCTTATGTTAAATCTGTTTGGTAATTAGGCCCAAACCCTGTCCAGGTCAATTAAGAGAGACATAACTAAAATAATATATATATATATGTAAGGATTGGTTCCAAATACCCAAATGATGTAATACCTATGGAGTTAGTGATAACCAAGATATGGTTCATATGGAAAACAAGATGTAATATACTTTTCATGAGAAATCGCAATTTCCACAGAAATTAGCTCTAGAGATTCAGAGACACTTGGATTTCTGGACAAGAAAAAATATCAACCAAAGAGTTAAAAATAAAAATTTCCTTGATCAGCACCGGGCAAACATAACTTAAAAATCAATGTGGATGCAGCTTGGATCCATAAAACTCAGCCATCTAGCTTTGCTTAAATTATGTGAGATGATACAGGTACTTTTGAAAGAGGAAGAGCAGGACCTTCAGCATGTACAAATCCACAAGAAGAAGAAGTAGGTTTACTGCAGGTAGCAACATGCACATCGGAAAGGAATCTTGTGAGTTTCAGCATAGAATTGTCAAAGCATAGTAAAGAATCTTAACAATATTTCGGCTGCTTTCTTGGCGTAGTAAAGTTATTTTGGATGAGGCAGATAGACTGGTTAAGCATTGTCGAAATTTCTTAGGATTTCATGTTGTACCCAGAACGGGTAATATCAGTAGCAGTTATTTTAGTTAAAGAAACACAATTTTTTCCGAGTATTTTAAATTGGGACCCTCTTATGCACAAACAATTAGTAGATAAATGTAATATTATAAAAAGTGGTATCAACCTGGTTGATGCTTCTTTTTTTTCTTCGCCATTACCGGTGGTGGTGGTGTTGGGATTCAAAGTTTGTAGTCGCTGGTTTTCTTGGGGTAATAGTTGTTGGTGGCGTTTTGTTTTTGTGGGTTTGTTTTCATGGTAGTTGTCTTCTTGGAGTTTGATGGAGTATGGTGGGGTTTCTCATCTCTGCTAGTGAGGAAGGTGGCTAAGGTTGTGGGTGGTGTTTCTATGTTGTTGCCGGGAGAGACCTCGAAACCATTTTTCACGGTGGTTGGTGGAAGGTGATGATCCTCTTTTCTGCTGGTGGTGAAGATGGTGGCTAGGGTTTCTTCTTTGATTTGGGCCGGTCTGCATGTGGGTCGGATGCGGGTTTGGTTGGGTCGGGTCTTTTTTGACTCGACTTTCCTTGCTGCTGCTTGTTTAGGATTGTGTTTCTGGTTTGTCTTGAGTTTTGGTTCCAAGTATATATTTGCTGCTGCTGTTGCTGACTTAGGTTGGAATACTCGGTGGCTGGCTTGGATTTGAAGCTCAAGATGGGTTAGTGGATTAGTAGTAGCGGGTGGTGGTGTTTATTTGTAGGTTTGTTTGAATAAAGGTTGTTTTTTTAGTAAAGGTTGGTATAGGACTTGATACTGTTTCCTCAAGTGACTTGTGTAGAGGTAGATCACTGGTCATTGGAGTCAGTTGTCCTTAGGTAGATGTATTATGTGCCACAATGTAATTTTGCTCCTTTGAGTTGTTGTTCATGGTTGTACCAGCTCTTTGAGCTTCAATACTAATACATATCATACCTTTGCTCAAAAAGAAAATATTAGAAAAAGTGATACTCAACTCTCCGTACTAGACGACTATATTTATGATGTTAATCAGGCTTTGACTAACAATTGTTTAATCCAACCTAATACAATCGGTACTACTGAGGTACCTCATAAATTCCCTCGAATTTTCTATGTTTTCATCGATTAAGTTTCTTTTCAAAAATAATAAAATAATAATAATAATAATAAAATCCCATTTACAATTAAAAGAAAGAAAGAAAAAAAAAATGTCGACCACCTCACCTTACTTCCTATCGGCGGAAATACAATACGAGCTCATGAAAGTGAAAAAAGTGCTACTTGATTGTGTCTCTGTTGACTTTCTTTGAACTAGGGCTTGAACTAATCCTCTGGCACCAAAATCGGAACAAAAATTAAAGGAACCAGAGAACCAAAATTATCGGAACCAAAAAAAATTAGTATACCTTCTCTCGATCTAGGGTTTTTTCTGTTTAGATTGAGGAGTTTTTTTCCCAAGGTTTGATATCAAGAGACGAGCTAAGTCAAAATGACTTCGAAAAAAAAGTTGAACGCTGAGTGTGTAGTTAAAAGGTACGAGTGTATCAAGGATAACTGCCCAATTCCGAAAAGTAAGCGTAAATTCGGAACACTGAATGAGTTGAATTATCATACTCTAGTCTTTCACATTCGTATTCGTGTAGCCAAGATGAGGGCTGAAGCTCGGGCTGAAGCTCAAGCAGCTCCTTAAGGTAACTAATCTAAACCTAGATTTCATCATTAGATCTATTATGTTTTCCTTACAGCTTCCATATTCTTATTTGTCTAAATTTCTCGTTTAAGATACAATGGATAGCTCCATTTCGCAGAAGCAAAACATGGGTTACTAGGAAAATAGGTACATCTGTAAGTTTCCTTAGTAAGCAGTTCTAGTTATGTAGGCCTGTCAAGTGAGAAATAGTTCTACTTTACACCGTGCTAAGATATCGTCCACTTTGTTCTATTGAATAAAAAACAAAACCACACAGTGAACAATTTAAGGAGGGTAGCATGAGCTTCGAACCCACGAGAAGACTCGTGGCTTGATTTTGAATGCTAGATCTTCTTCTTCGGAAGACTTGTTACCAAATAGTCGACATACTAAAATCGTCTGAATGACTTCCCCATCACCTTTAACCCAGAATTTCATTGTTGAGCAAGTGCAGTAGTGAATTTGGCCTAACCCATGCCAATCCTTTTTTTTTGTAACAGCTAGTTCCAAATTCTGTCAAAAACATGACAATGTCAAAAAAGGCGTTTTGAGAACATTATATCTTGTTGAATGAATGCATATAGATCTGGCTATTTCTTAATATGAAAGGAAGAATCAGAATGTAACGAGGCTATCATCAATGTTCCACTTACGTTAAATGCAATGCAATTTAGGATTAAAGGAAAACTTAAAATAACATACAAACATGCTTCAGTGCTACTCATTAAGCAGCACGTCACATTTTCCAACTTGTATTGTAAATTGTGATGTGTGAGATTTTAGAATGAACTGTATAGAAAAGACAGGATCAGAATGAGATGAAAATAACAAAAAAAGACTAAATATAGCATTTACCTCTTGCCCTTGACTTGATGTAGTATTGTGTTTGGCTTGATGTAGTATTAAGAATCCCTTCCCGTAGACCAATTACACCTTCTTCAGAACCTTCAAGATTTTCATAGTGTAGAATGTTAGTATCACCAGCCATGAGCTAACTGTTGTTTTCCGTAGAGGTGTTGAGGGTGTTGGCTCTCTGTGGTTTTTAGGTCTTTGTGTTTGAACCAGTACTGGATGAAGAGGACTGTTGAATTCCAGTCAGCATATCAAGCATTTTGTAGTTAGGTATTTTTTGGCTTGATTGATGAGTAGTTTCATTGTCATTGATGAATATTTCCTGCATGTTGAATTCCTCTCAGCATATCAAGCATTTTCTAGTTAGGTTTTTTCTGGCTTGATGGGTGGTTTTATTGTCAGTTGAACATTCCCTCTTTGCAAGAGGGAGATTTTGAATATGTCCTTGCACAATGCTGGTTCTGGACCTACGCTTGTAAGATTTCTTGCGAGAGCTTTTGTTTCCTTCTGCTGCTAGCATGTTGCATTGTTTGGGATGGCTGATTGAAGGTGTGGTTGGAAAGTCTGTGATGTTTGTGGTATTGAGGTTACCCATCCCCAAGTCTTCAAAAGTTGCTAGAGTATGCTTTTTGTTGTTATTTTCATTTTTTTAACTTGCTTTGAACCTTTCTGCTTCTTTCTGTCCCAAACCATAACCCTATGCAACCATCTGTTGTATCTGATAACTTTGAGCCACCAACTGTTCAGTGTTTTCAAGCATTAGAGTGTCCTTTTTCTGGGTAGATAAGTTCTGTTTTCTCTCCTTGTTCTGTTTTAGGATGAGGTCATTTGTATCACTCAAGACCCTCCTTTTGCCTTCTTCCTTCACAAGGTGTTTCTGTATGGTCTATGATGTTGCGCTTAGTACATAGATTAGTGGCAATTGATTTTGCTCACCTCCCCTTCTTCAGACTTGACCACCACTTTCCTTGCAGTTTTATTCTTTACTGTGACCAACACTTGAACCGTCACATCATTTTCTAGGATATTACTGCCAAAAGGTGTCATGCTTCTCATAGTTTCCTGCTGGTCTGACAATATCAAAGAGAGTTAGTTCATTCACGTACTCAATTGGAACTTCCAAAGCTTGAAGCCATAATAATTAAGTTTCAAACATATCACCCCAGTCCGAAGGAATTCCTGTGAGGTATTTCTTTGATGACAATTATATCACCTTTCAGTCATTCACAAACCAAGGTTTAAATTCTTTGATTTTGTGAAAGTCTGAATCATTGTGGAATTCCATGATAACATATTCTTCATATGTTTGTGCTTGTACGGTGAGATGATTGGGGTTCTTGCTAATCTTCAGTTGCTCCTATCATGATCTATAAATTCCCATGGTTAAATGAGTCTATTTGAACAAATTCTACCCGTCATGGTAAAGAGTCCAGTCCAATTTATCTTTGCTTGTGATAACTCTTTTTTTGAAGATAACCGTTTCTGGTTCTGATTCTGACCAGAAATATAACAAAAGTTCTAGACAACCTTTGATTGGAATTTAACAGTAAAATCACTGACAATTACAGTAAAATCGCAGAACATCATCATAAGAGTCAGCATGTGCAATTATGTACAGAAAATTCAGAAAGAGAAAAAAATGTTGCAATACTATTGATTAGTCCTATTCTTATGCTTTTGCTGATTGCCTGTTTCTGTTCTTTTGCAGTTTGCTGGGATGACGACGTAGAGTTATAATGCTAGGATACAACAATGAGTCAATGACATACAAAGAACCCCAGACAATTTTTGATATGTAATAATTTTTAAACAGTAGACAAAATACATCTTTTGAAATCTATGACGTTTATGAAATCTATGGCGTTCACGACATCTACGCCTTTTATGAATGTTAGTTATATGCAGTTTATTTATGATATCTATCTACACCTTTTATAGATCTTGTGTGTGTCCTGTTTATGGCATTTATGAAATCTATGCGTTTTATAAATGTTCTTTGCATGCTTCAAACACTATGTCAGTAGCTTTTCATCATCACCTTTTATGAATCTTTGTTAATGTAGTCTTTCTCGTTACCTTAATATACCATGATTGATAGTAGAAAGAATACAAATGCCTTGAATCATAGAGATGGAGATAGAAATATATCAGTGTTTCTGGAGGGAGTATATGCGTCAAGCGAGTAGGACCAACCTGCATGTATAGCAGCTCCATGGTTCCACCATTCAGAGTTGGCAGAACAGTCTACAAATTCCACAGCTCCCCCGTATCTTTGAGGATTTATGCGACCTATAGAAATACATTAAGTGAATTAAACCTTCGTGCCACAAATCATTGAGACCCTAGAAGACTGAGCACACAGTACAATGAGAGTAGAAAAGAAAATGACCAGACAACTGACCTTTATAGGTTCTAGACCCACCATATTGACTTGACTAGACAAGACCTATAGGGACCATTTGGGACATGAAATGTGAAAGCTGGGTTCAGACACCCAACTTACTACACTTGTAAGATCATAAGCCCAAACTATTTAAAAGTGGTTTATGCAATTTTAAAGAATTTGACCAATAAAATTAACGGGAAAAAATCTAGCTTTCTCAAAATTCTTGCAATCACATGATTTTGGTGCATACTTACCCCCCAGATTTCAAATCCATTCGACTTAAATACTGTGTGAAGCAGTCAAACAGATGAAAATAGAAATGTTTAAGAACACAACCAAATCTCTAACTGACCTTGATCATACATCCCATTTGAATATGCATTGGCAATCAAGTCTACGGTTTAAATTAAAAATGTTTGATTAACAATAATAAATGAAAAAACTAGCCTAATACTGTAAAGTAATTTAGAAAATTTACCAGCAAATCCATTCCAGATTATCACATTTGCTGATTCATAAATCTCCTTTTTCTCCTACAAAAGCATAAAATAACAATCAAATATTGACATATGTATTCGATAATGCACAGATTGAATCAAAAATGTTTCCCACAATTAGGTTTATACATGTGATAGTTGCAGACTCTTATTAATGTAGCCTTCCTAGTTAATTTGATATATCATGATTGGTAGTAGAAAAAACACAAATGCCTTGAATCAAAGAGATGGAGATAGAAACCCAAAACCGAAGCATAAGAGGTGGTGGTGATGGAGTCTATGGCTTATCCATAAGAGAAAAGGAAAGATAAAAGATCAGAACCTTTCATATGATTACAAAAGTGTATTTGATTGTAGATGTAGGAGTTCCACTGCCTAATTACTAATGGCGAATTCTGTATTTGAACGTGGGGTTGATGAGGGCAGTGGGGCTGTGGTATTAGCCTAATCCAGCTATTGTTTTGGTTGTTATGCTAGAAGGTTGAAGATGAGAAAAACAAAGTAAGTACCCTTGCGCATGACTTAACTACTTTCTACGCATGTTTCTGAATTACTATAAAGTAAAAGCTTTATTCTGTAAATACTGCATAAGATGAAACTAGAGAATGTCATAATCTTTTGACCACAGAGTAAAACAGATTGCCTTGCTTTGGTTCCGTGTTATACGGTAGAAGAACAATATATAGGAAAAAGAGAAAGTGTGTCCTTGAGATGAACGTTTAGTTGTCTCTGAAAACGGATGCACCCTACCTACACCATGCGATGGGCATTCTTAGGTATAGAAATAGTAAAATGGGCTAGAGGGATTAGGAAACAATCATACAATCTAAGTTGTTCACTAACTAGTAAGATTATGAATTATTTTTACCTTAGGTTGTACCACAAACTTTGAACGAAAGCCAACAGCAACAAAAAGTTTGCAAACTGTAGATGTGTAACATGCCCATAACTCAAATCTGTTGTAAGCTACTGATTGATCTAACTCCGTTCCCGTATATGGAGGATGATTTGCTTAAATTTGAATCAACTGCAAAATCCAGTCCAAAAACAACAAAACTAAGAATGAAAACCATTCCAGAAACAAAGCACTATTATAATTCATATTCCAAAAACACCTAGCAATAAGAAAGTGCACGAAGAAGAAAGTAACAATCACTAACCTTTACAACAAAAAGAAAAAAAGAAAAAAAAAAAATCGTGAGATCATAGGCAAAACCCTAGTCCATGGTTATAGAAATGGTTGCTGTTGAAGAGGAAAAAATATAGGATCGCCTTTGACTTGCTTTTATTTGGGCGTATTTGCAAACGATAAAATAGGAAAGAAATCATAATATTAAGAAACAGTTTAACATGTAATCTCTGACATTTAATCAATGAAATTTCCAGCTTCAGAAAAAAAAAAAAGTTTAATACTCCTACGTTAGGTAAGAGAAATAAATTCATTATTTATGACTTTTTATTGGGTTAGGTAAGGTTGGGCTAGAAATTTTGTAGAAAGAGAAAGATCGTTGATTTGTGTGCAATCAAAGCGTACTAATTAATTCTTACCATATTGATTTGACCAGATAAGACCCCATAGGGACCGTTTGGGTGCAGGCACAAACACTATACACGTTACCAAAAAAAAAAAAGGTAGTGTAAGCCAAATCTATTTAGAAGTGGTATATGTGATTAAAAAAGAAAAATGAACCAGTGAAATTATAAAAAGAAAGATCAGACTGCTCATACTGCAAACCTTTCTCAAACTTTTTACAGTGCATACCCAAGATTTCAAAGCTAGAATTCTAGATCCATTGGCTGAGATAATAATATGTGAAGCAGTCAAACAGATAGAAAACATCTAAAAACATGGATTTCTGCCATTGCCTATTGTTTTTCTTTTTTCTCTACCTAAATGGTTTTAAAAAGGTCTGACTCCAATACATACATTTCATGGTCATTTATCGATTATGAGTCATAAATGCATGCAGAGATTGATTACAGTGGGGACAATCTCTGCAGAGTCCAGCCATTTAAAATATCACGTTTAACCCAAAAAATAAAATAAAAAAAACAAGTATAAAAAATGCATTTGAGAGTGATTATCACGGTAATTATTGCCGGAAACATCAAACATTATAGCAAACAAGCTGTGCTGTTAGATAATCACCATTTCGGAACAGTAACCATTCAACAAAACTCACTTCAGGACAAGCTAGAGGAATAATTTTCTTCACTTTCTCATAAGAATATAATCAGTTTCACAATCTCATGCGTTTTTCATTAACAGGCATTTCTGTGAAATCAGAAGTCATGGCAATATCTAACCTTTTTCCGGTGGTGAACAAAGCTGAATAAACTAGTGTCGACCTAACTTTGGGACATCAAAAAACTATATGCATATCTTTTAGCTCTTAGGCACTAATTTGAAAACAAGTTTCTCAGTATTCTTTCTGTTATATTTTAATGGAATACTAAATTTAAGGTTTCCTGAAAATTTTTTATAAGTGAAATAGATTCACAGTCCCAAAAAGAAAATTGGGCTTCAATGGAGAGCTTCACAACTATGAAATGTTTTCAGAATCTTTCTTAGATTAATGATTTTTCTCAGTGTTGTTGCTCTGTTTTTGATCAGATGATAATCAAGGGACCAACGAATGGAAGCATTGGAAATACTAAAATAGACTTATTCAAGCATTCTTGACACAATGATAATACCTCAGAATTTTCAATTCTCGAAGATGAAATGAATCAATGTTCTTAATATCATTTTTAGATAAATGAAATAGCAAAGTTTCTGTCAATGGTGTTGCTCTTTTTTTTATCAGATAATCATACTAACTGGTGCAACTGACTAAACAATGGATTCATTGGAAATACTAATAAAGACTTAATCAAGCATTCTTGGCATCAATACAATTTGTAACAGCAATAATACCTCAACAAATTTCCGAATGTACAATCGACCGATCTCAACAAGACCACCCCCAGTACCGGAATATCTGAGTGCATAAGAACATCTGTATCGCTGACCTTATTGTTCATCAGCCCCACTGTAAAACTCTTTGCCATGAACCTATAACAGAACACCAGGACATCAAACAGTTTCTTCATAAAAAGGCTACTAGCTCCGTCAGGATTACCGGCGTTAACCTTTTTTTTCTTTTTCTGGTAATCTAGATCTGAGACTATATGATGAAATTATTGAATGATATGACAAAACATCATCAAGATGTAACAAAACATATGAGATTGTTGATAAAAACAGGAACTTTGATCAAGCAAGGTTGTATGCTAGTCTCCTGCAAACAATAGGAAAGATTTCCACGATCTGTTTGATACACATCGGGGAACACCAGAACAGAAAATCTATTGACATACGCACGTTCATCATCAGCAAATAAGAGAGAACTGTGGTGGCGGCTCTGATAACTTACCACATTCAGGTTTCCGTTTTTTTTTTTTTTTTT